>NW_018393611.1:0-5766 GCF_900095145.1 Mus pahari | reverse complement strand
ATTGTCCATTGTCTCTGCTGAGTGTCTCTGTCAGAGATGCATGGCGCAATGGTCCATGTCCCAATGGCGGAATGGCGTGGTCCGATCCTCGGCGGCGCTGTGTCCAGAAGGCGGGTCCAATCGAGTTGGTGTGACATTGGTGGTTGGTCCGGGCAACGAGTGGGCGTTGACAGTGGGCGGTCCGAGGACGCTGTGTTCCGGCTGGTCTGCTGCGCTCTGGCTGCGCGACCCCCAGCGTGCCTGTAAAAGGCACAGCACAATGTTCAGAGGGAGGACCCAACAATTTCATATACTCATTTTTTAATAGTTGAGTAGTATTCTATTGTGTAAATGTACCACATTTTCTGTATCCATCTGGGTTCTTTCCAGCTTCTGTCTATTATAAATAAGGCTGCTATGAACATAGTAGGACATGTTTCCTTATTACATGTTGGAACATTTTCTGGATATATGCCCAGGAGTGGTATTGCTGGATCTTCGGGTAGAACTATGTTCAATTTTCTGAGGAACCACCAAACTGATTTCCAGAGTGGTTGTACCAGCTTGCAGTCCCACCAGCAATGCAGGAGTGTTCCTCTTTCTCCACATCCTCACCAACACCTGCTGTCACCTGAGTTTTTTATCTTAGCTTTTCTGACTGGTGTGAGGTGGAATCTCAGGGTTGTTTTGATTTGCATTTCCCTGATGATTAAGGATGTTGAACATGTTTTAGGTGCTTTTCAGCTATTCAGTATTCCTCAGTTGAGAATTCTTTGTTTAGCTCTGTACCCCATTAAAAAAATTATTTTATTAGATATTTTCTTCATTTACATTTCAAATGTTATCCCTAATGTCTCCTAAATCCCCTCCACCCGCCCTGCTCCACTTTACTCACTTCCACTTCTTGGCTTTGGCGATTCCCTGCATGAGGCATATAAAGTTTGCAAGACCAAGGGGCCTCTCTTCCTAATGATAGCCAACTAGGCCATCTTCTGCTACATATGCAACTAGAGAGCTCAACAAGCTCTGGTGTACCCCATTTTTTAATAGCGTTATTCGGATTTCTGGAGACCTTGTTGTAAGCTATTTAATATCTTGTTTTTTTCTTTGATGTAGATGCCCTCCTTGTGTTGAAGTTTTTCTTCTAGAATCCTCTGTAGGTCTGGATTTGTAGATAGATATTGCCTATGTAGTTTTGTCATGGAATATTTTGGTTTCTCCATCTATGATGATTGAGAGTTTTGCTGAGTGTAGTAGCCTAGGCTGGCATTTGTGTTCTCTTAGGGTCTGCGTGACATCTGTCCAGAATCTTCTGGATTTTAGAGTCTGTTGAGAAGTCTGGTGTAATTCTGATATGTCTGCTTTTATATGTTACTTGACCTTTCTCCTTTACTGCTTTTAATATTCTATGTTCAGTGTGTTTAGTGTTTTGATTATTATGTGATGTGAGGATTTTCATTTCTGGTTCAATCTATTTGTTGTTCTGTATGCTTCTTGTATATTTATGGCTATTTCTTTCTTTAGGTAGTGGAAGTTTTCTTCTATGATTTTGTTGAATCTGTTTTCTGCTCCTTTGATCTGGGAATCTTAGTTCCCTTTTATTTCTTACTCTTAGGTTCGGTCTTTGCACTATGTCCTGGATTTCCTGGATATTTTGGGTTAGGAGCTTTTTATGCTTTGTATTTTCTTTGACTGTTATTTCAATATCTCCTATGCTACCTTTACGGCCGAGATTCTCTCTTATCTTTTGTTGTTTCTGATCTCTTTCCTAGGTTTTTCATTTTTTTCCATATATGATTTCTTTATTGTTTCTACTTCCATTTTTGGGTCTTGGACTGCTTTGTACAATTCCTTTACCTATTTGACTGTGTTTTACTGTATTTCTTTAAGGGTTTATTTCTCTCCTTTTTTTTCAATTTTTTTTATTAGGTATTTACTTCAGTTACATTTTAAATGCTATCCCCAAAGTCCCCTATACCCTCCCCCCACCCCTGCTCCCCTACCCACCCACTCCCACTTGTTGGCCCTGGTGTTCCCCTGTACTAGGGCATATAAAGTTGTTGTTGTTGTTGTTGTTGTTTTTTGTTTTGTTTTTGGTTTTTCGAGACAAGGTTTCTCAGTACAGCCCTGGCTGTCCTGGAACCCACTTTGTAGACAAGGCTGGCCTGGAACTCAGAAATCTGCCTGTCTCTGCCTCCTAAGTGCTGGGATTAAAGGTGTGTGCCACTACCACCACCACCTGGCTATTTGTTTCCTCTTTAAGGGCATCTACCTGTTTGGCTGCATTTTCCTGCATTTATTTCATTAAGTATTTATGTCCTCTTTAAAGGTCTCTATTGTTTTTATAAGATGGGATTGTAGGTCAACATCATGTTTTCATGTGTGTTGGTTTTCCAGGGTTTTCTGTGGTGGGAGAGCTGGGTTCTGATAGTGCCAAAACATATTGGCTTCTGTTTTTTCTGTTCTTGCACTTGCCTTTCAACATCTGGTTATCTCTGGTATTAACTTGCCTGAGTATCTCTCTCTGGAGCCTGTCTCCTGTGTCCCTGGATGCAGCAGATCTCCTGGGAGACATGCAGACTGTGGGGTGGTGAGAAGGGCATACATGTCCATCTGCCCTAGCAGAGGCACAGACCAGAAGGGAGATAGGGTTGGAGAAGAGGGGATTGGTACTGTGTCTGCTGGGCTCCTTGGGAGTCCCAGCTAGGGCAGTTATTTGGGTGGTGGTCTCACCTGTTGCCCTGGCTGCTGCAGATCTCCTGAGAGTCCTACGGACTATGTGGTGGTGACAGGGGCAGATTGGGGTACCCTGATCTGCCCCAGAGGAGGAGCAGACCATAAGGGAGTGTTGTGCTATGAAGCATCTGCTTGTGGACGTTGTACATCGTGGTGCGGAGCCTAGTGCGCACCACGATGTACAACGTCCATTAAGCATTTTATTCATTTACATTTCAAATGATATCCACCTTTCCTGTTTCCCCTCCACAACCCCTCCATCCCATCTTCCATTTGCTATGCCTCTATGAGGGTGCTCCTCCACCCACCACCCCACTCCCACCTCACTGCTCCAACATACCCNTGTGCTGGGGCATCAAGCCTCCACAGGACCAAGGGCTTCCCCTCCCTTTGATGCCAGACAAAGCCATTCTCTGTTACACTTGTAACTGGAGCTATGGACCCTACCATGTGTACTCTGGAGCACTTAGCTAATAATCTTACCGTTCCAGACATTCCTTCCTGCAAAAGGTCCACCCTGAGAAGTGGGGTATGGTTTTACACGTCCACTTTCCTCCATGACTATAAACTGTTTAGAATCATGGACTGTCTCTTTTCACCAAGATCCCCCATGGAGAGCCATGAAAAAAGCCTTCACCTGCAGCCTAATCTCCTATAGAAGGCCTTTCTTTGTTTTTTCTTTTTTTGCTTAACCAGATGGCCAGAGCATNGGCCAACAACCTTGCATCAGTAAAAGTTCAAATTAAAGAGCAAATAACACAAGTTATCTCACTGAAGTGCCTGTTTTTATCTTTTTCTCTTTCCTTTCTTTCTTTCTTTCTTTCTTTCTTTCTTTCTTTCTTTCTTTCTTTCTTTCTTTCTTTCTTTCTTTCTTTCTCTCGTTTGTTTGTTTGTTTGTTTGTTTGTTTTTTCTTTCGAGACAGTGTTTCTCTGAGTTCCAGGACAGCCAGGACTATACAGAGAAACCCTGTATCTTTTTCAATTAAACTGGCTGCCTTATATCGATTCACAGTGGGTCGCTATCCAAGAGCAAGATAGCTTTTGCAGGTGAGCTAAGAAACACCTACAGAACAGTATACAAGTACAAGATGGAATAAAACAGTTGTTTGGGTCTCTCTCTCTCTCTCTCTCTCTCTCTCTCTCTCTCTCTCTCTTCGAGACAGGGTTTCTCTGTGTAGCCCTGGCCATCCTGGAACTCACTCTGTATCCCAGGCTGGCCTTGAACTCAGAAATTCATCTGCCTCTGCCTCCCAAGTGCTGGGATTAAAGGCATGTGCCACCATGCCCAGCTTGGGTACATCACATGAGTAGCTCCTTGTGCATTTGGAATGGTATCTTGTATAAGTCGCTTCTATTATATTATAGAGATTTTTCTAAGTACTACCCTCTCTAGCACAGCACATCTCTTACAATGCCTTGGTACATTATATACATTTCAGGTTTCAAGATCATTTTATATCCTTTCATCATAGGGGATAATATGTTCAGAATGTTAGGACAAATCTCTTAGATTACCTGATATACAATTAAATTTGTATTAAGAAATGACAGATTTGGTGTCTACTCAGAGGTAATATTCTGGCTTATAGATAGTGCCTTCCTTCAATGGTCTTGTGTTGTAGTAGAGATGCAAAAGGTCTACTGCTTGTGGACGTTGTACATCGTGGTGCGCACTAGGCTCCGCACCACGATGTACAACGTCCACAAGCAGTTCTGGCTCATAGATAGTGCCTTCCTACGATGGTCTTGTGTTGTAGTAGAGATGCAAAAGGTCTAAGAGAACTTTAGTTTCTATAAGAAGCTATTACTGAAGTCACCACTATTGCTTCCAAATTTCTCTTTTTAATAAAATCACATGGTTATAACAATTTGATATATATACCAGAGGACAAAAGTATTCACAGCACAGATTCCCACTCCAGTCAGTATGTAGTGGCAAGATAAAACTTCCTCTCAAGTGGAAATTTCTGTCTAAAATCGCAGTGGTGATTTTTGAGTGGTCAGTAGAGGTCATGGCAAGGTCCAGCCTATACAGAAAGAAATGTCTACTGGTAACATATATCTTAGCATGTCTCTAATTAAAGTATCATTTATAGCCATGGATATTATGTTGCAAAATTTCTAATCCCAATAAACCCATATAAAACATACAATCCAGTTATTACAAGTTATATGCCTAGATTGGGCAGATCTAATAGTATACTAATTCATTCCCCATCTATAAGACCTCTTGATCATTGTGGTTTCTACTGGTAACATGGTTGTAGTCCATTGTGGATATCTCCTCTTCTTCCTTCATCTTCTTCTATCTCTCTACCTGCCCCCACTCTTGAATGCCCAGTCCCACCTTTCCCTTCCACTGCCCAATCACAGGTTCTAGCCATTATTGGCCAGTTAAAATTGGGGAAAGGTTCACATTAGATCACCTGAGTATGTGATGTACTGCAGGGGCAACCCCTCTTTAGGAGGCAGAATTAACATAAGAATACAGTGTCAGACCAACCCACAACAGTGTTATATACATATACATGGACTTTCTGTAAATGAGCCATTGAATAACTTTTATTAAACAATGCATGTGTTGGTATTTGAATGGTTGTATTGACCTGCTGAAATGTAGACATTGTACTGAAGTAAAGAAATATGTCATATAAAAAGAGGGGAGGAGACAAAGAACTGTGAATAAAAAGGAGGCATCATAGTAATTTCAGATAAGAATATTCACAGTATAATTTTAATCAAAGATAGAACAAACTGGATAAAATTTCTACATGATAAAGGGACAGAATATTTTTAGTTCACTATTTTATTTCTAGCAGTTCAGATGTGTAAAACCAGTGAACTTACCACTTAAAAAAGGTACTGTCCCAAGTGTTTTTAAGGCCTTCTTAATGTCTTTGTTCCTCAAGCTGTAGATGAAAGGGTTCAGCATGGGGGTGACCACTGTATACATTACTGAGGCCACCATGCCCTTCCCAGAAGAGGAAGTAGCATCAGAACTAAGGTACACACCAAGGCCTGTCCCATAGAATAAAGAAACCACTGATAGAT
>NW_018393610.1:42888-51481 GCF_900095145.1 Mus pahari | reverse complement strand
ATGCTTTCCCTTTATTATCCTTTGAAGGGCTAGATTCATGGATAGATATTGTGTGAATTTGGTTTTGTCATGGAATACTTTGTTTTCTCCATCTATGGTAATTGAGAGTTTTCCTGGGTATAGTAGCCTGTGCTGGCATTTGTTTTCTCTTAGGGTCTGTCCATTATCCTCTGGCTTCCGTAGTCTCTGGTGAGAAATCTGGTGGGATTCTAATAGGTCTGCCTTTATATGTTACTTGGCCCCCTTACCTTGCTGCTTTTATTATTCTATCTTCATGTAGTACATTTTTTGTTCTGATTAATATGTGTTGGGAGGAATTTCTTTTCTGGTCCAGTCTATTTGGAGTTCTGTAGGCTTCCTTTATGTTTATGGGTATCTCTTTCTTTAGGTTCGGAAAGTTTTCTTCTATACTTTTGTTGAAGATATTTGCTGGCCCTTTAAGTTGAAAATCTTCATTCTCATCTACTCTTATTATCCGAAGGTTTGGTCTTCTCATTGTGTCCTGGATTTCCTGGATGTTTTGAGTTAGGATCTTTTTTGCATTTTGCATTTTCTATGGTTGTTGTGCCCATGTTCTTTATGGAATCTTCTGCAGCTGAGATTCTCTCTTCTATCTCCTGTATTCTACTGCTGATGCTTGAATCTATGGTTCCTGATTTCTTTCCCAGGGTTTCTATCTCCAGAATTTTCCCATTTTGGGTTTTCTTCATTGCTTCTATTTCCCTTTTTAGGTCTTGGATGATTTTGTTCAATTCCTTTACCTGTTTGTTTCTGTTCTCCTCTCTCTCTTTAAGGACTTCTACCTCTTTAAAGTCTTCTCCTGTTTTTCTTTAAGGACTTCTACCTCTTTAGCAGTGATCTCCTGCATTTCTTTAATAATGCCCTTCTTAAAGTCCTCTAACAGCATCATGAGGTATGCTTTTAAATCTGATTCTTGCTTTTCGGGTGTGTTGGGGTATTCAGGACTGACTTAGGTGGGAGTGCTAAGTTCTGATGATGGTGAGTGTTCTTGGTTTCTGTTAGTAAGATTCTGACATTTGCCTTTCGCCATCTGATGATCTCTGGAATTAGTTGTTATAGTTGTCTCTGGTGGGAGTTTGTTTCTCTTGTGATTCTGTTAGCCTCTGTCAGCAGTCCTGGGAGTCCAGCTCTCTCCTGAGTCTCAGTGGTCAGATTACTCTCTGCAGGGAAGCTTTCCTCTAGCAGGGAAGGTGCCCAGAGGCCTGGCATTCAGATCTGCCTCCTGGCTGAAGATGTAGGCCGAAAACAGGACCTGTCCCAGAAGATGTGTTGCCTCTGCAGTTTATTCAGTCCCCTGCACAGACTAGCCACTGAGGGACCCTGGACACAATATGACTCTCTCACCTGCTCTGGCATGTGCCCACCTTTCCTCTGGCGAGGAAGGTGACCAAATTTCTGGAGCCTGAAACAGGGTCTGTCCCAGAAGGTAGGTTGCTTCTGTCTGTCCCAAAGCTGTGTAGCTTCTGCAGTCCAAACTCTAGCCAGTGCAGACTTGAGCCTAGGCAAACTGGAGCAAAGATGCCTCTCCTGCCAGCTCAGGCCTTGAGACTCTTCCTGGGCAGACACCCCTCCTGGAAGGGGAAAGGTGCAGGATGACTGGAGCCAGAAATGGGATCTTTCCCAGCAGCTGTGTCACTTCTGCAGGCTGCCCTCTCCTCAGCAGTGCACAGGAGTAAAGATGTCTCTCCTACCGGCTCAGGCTTGAGACCCCTCCCGGTAGACACCCCTCCTTGGGCAGGAAAGATGTCAGATCCAGATTTCTTGAATATGGATGTTTTGGTAAGTCTCCAACCCAAATAAGACTGGCCAAAAAATACAACTCAATCAATATGAATAAAAGCTGCATGCCTCAATTAGGCAGATCTAACACTGCACTACCATCTTCCCCATCTCTGAGAACCTTATAACTTGCAGTTTGTCCAGGCCATGTGCTCCTGTTCCACTTTCCTTACACCTCATTCTCTGTTGTCCTCTCTTCTTCTCCCTCCTCTCCCCAACTTTCCTCCCCCTGCTCAATCACTAGCTCTAGACTTTATTTTAAAATTAACATGGGGAAAAGGTTCACAGGAAGTCACCTGTGTACTGACTCATACCTTGTTTGCAGCCCCACACAGGAGAACAGAATCATCATCAAAATACAAGAAGCCCCAGGGCTATCCAAAACATGTCCTCCTTTCTCTTTTATCTCAGATATAAATTGAATACAACTATTACCATATGAAATTTATAAAGTACAAGATAGTCTCACAACTGAGTACATCATCTTTGTCAATTAAATAGAACATTTGTCATCTATCCTATCTTAAAGACTTATAATTCTACACCTGACTCATGTCCTGGGTTTTGATTGTATGCCATCTGAAACCCATTCTTTCAAACCTATATCATCATTATCAATGCTAATCAGCTTGGGTTGTCTATGAAACTACAAGCCTTCAACCCTTTCATGAGTTCAAGAAGGACTAACATTACCTGAAAATATGAAAAGCACAAAATATAGCTTCCAAAACTTAGCCAATTTATAGAGACTGCCAGCCACCTGGAAAGTACCTCATACTTCAAAAAGACAGAGTATCATTGTTCAGCCTTCTGGCCCAGGATTATCTGACAGTCCCCTGTAATACAGAGTTTTGAAGGGCTGATTACCCTGTCTTGACAGAGATTATCAATCAACTATTCCACATAGTGTTTTCCATTTCTATACAGTATTTTGTCTGTAGATCAAATGAGGCAATTTTTGCATAGTGGCTGTCTCACCACAACTGGAGCAACTCCATTGATGCTCAATTTATTCTTTAAATCCAATAAATGGGTGCTGTTAGGAGCAGACTGGTCTCTAGTCAAATTGTCTTTAATAAAGAGATGCCCATAAATGTCATATTCTGTGGACTTCTGAAGCCTTTGAAGACTATCTATCTACCCAAAGCATTTCTGAACTGTTAAGCCTTTATTGCTCTTGGCTATTTCTAATTGAAATATCTCAAACACTTTTAATTAATTTAGGACCATGAGTTTGCTATCTCTCCCTTAATTCAAAATGCTTCATTATCTTAGATAGTTTATAATAGCATTACAGAAGACTGCGTCTAAGCCTTGTATTCTTAAATGTGTTGTATAGGCTCAATGCCTATGTGAGAGTAACAATATTAATCCCAATTTTATAGCAATAAGAAATTCATACCAATGAAAATTTTAAATTTGTATCAAATAAGTTCTGTACCAATGTATGATATAGCTATATAATGTTTTGCTTAAGAGTAAATTTGCTAGCCTAACCCTATTCTTCCTTTTCTATAATTTCTATGATATTACTATATCCCCCCTTTGTCCTACCCCCTTCCCTTTTACCTAAGAAGGAAGGATAGAGAAGAGGAAAGGAAAGATAGAAATCCCCAAGTTTAAGCTCTCCAGTTCTCTTCCTGTCCAAAGCTACATTTGGAAATTATCCCTTAAATGACAACATATCTATAATTCATAAAATCACCAGAACCATTCACCCCCAACATAAGGAACTGGGACAATGATCTCCTTTTGTATGCTTTCAGAATGATTGGGGAGAAGAATGGCCATCTTGTTTTCTAGAGGGAAATATTCAAGTTGGCTTTGTCAATGGTTAGCAAGCTGGCATGGTTTGCTTTTTAGTTACTATGTGCTGAGACAGTACATTGCTTATCTGACATCTTGACTATGGCAGTCTGAAAGGCTATAGGCAAGCTAGCTGTTTTGGAAAAGTTCTGGGAGACTTGTCTTTAAAAGGAGCAGCTTTGATGTTGTTTATGTAGAGTTAAGCATGAAGCTGGAATGGAAGGTCCCATAATCTCAGCATCCTGGAGTGTGAATCTTTTCAGGAATGTCTTTCTCTTCTTTCATCCAGCAGAATACAAAACATATAAGCATCATATAGTTCTGTAAAGACATTCACATGGAGCGTACAGGGTGCACAGATTGGGCAGGTTAGTTTTATCACATACTCAAACTGCAATATAAATTTGTATACTTGCCCTCATAAAGGGCAGTATATAAAATCAAGTTGAGACATTTGTACCCAATAAGTGTTATTGGGTGTGTATAGACATTTTAGTCTAAGCCAGTTCCAGAACTGTCTAATATACAGAGACATAAACCTTACAACATATATGTCCTATTTGGTTGATTGGGTTAGTCTCCCTTCTCTTCTCTGTTGCCAAGGTCTTCAGGAGGTCTCCTTTTGTCATGTCTTATTTTTATCAACTTAGAAGGAACCCACAGCATTTTTTCCTGTAAGAACTTAGGCATACTCCCTCCCCAGTGTAACACATTTTCCATTTCCCATTTTTATGTCAGAATACATTTAATATAAATAGGATGGTTTAGTTCAGGAGTTCTTTCCACAATCCAATGTCTTTCAGCAGCTGTAGTGTTTTGTTCATTGGCATTAAAAAAATTGATATAGCACTATGTAATCTATCTGTGTGAATTGTTGTTGATCCCTTTCACCTATTAAGCATCTCCTTTAGAGTTTGATTAGATTTTTCCACAGTCACTTGTCCTGTAGGATTGTGTGATATGCCTGTAACATGTTTTATATTATGGTATTCAAAAACTGCTTAAACTTNTAAGAGATATACACCAGATCATTGTCCATTTTAATTTGTGTGGGTATTCCCATAATGGACATAACTTCTAACAAATGTGTAATTACAGAATCAGCCTTTTCTGATGCTAATACAGTTCCCCATTGAAATCCTGAACATGGGTCTATAGTATGGTGCACATATTTCAGTTTACCNAACTCTGTAAAATGGAAGGCATCCACTTGCCAAATGTCATTTCTTTGGGTGANCTTAGGGTTAGTTCCTGTAGGCAATGGAGTTTGCTTATATAATGAGAAAGTAGGACATTGTCTCAATATTTTCTTGGCTTGTTGGCAAGTCATAGAGAATTCTTTCTTTAAATATTTGCTGTTAACACTGTGTTTTGTATGGAATTATGAAGNCTCTAGTGCATTTCCTAGGTCAATTTCTTCATTACATTGCACCAGAGGGCATGGCAGACCTGTATGGGATCTTAGGTGTGTTATATATAGTGGATAAGTCCTATTTCTGATCATTTGTTGTAGCTGAATGAATAGTGAAGTCAACTCAGAATCATCCTGAATAAGTCCAGCAGTCACTATGTGTAAAACAACCTTTGTTCATATTAAGAGTTAGTTTCCATAAGAGACTCTTGAAAATCTGACAACACCATGATTATTGCATATAATTCAGATTTTTGAACTGAATAATAGGGACTCTCAGCCACCTGACTTACATCTTCTGATTTATATTCTGCCTTTCCTGATTTACTGGCATCAGTGTAAAATATAGGGGCTCCAGATATTGCAGTTCTCTTTATTATATGAGGAAGAATGCAATTAGTTCTTTTTATGAACTGAAGCCACTTGCTTTTAGGGTATCTGTTGTTAATCTCTCCCAAGAAGTTACTGCATGCTTCCATGCCAATGCTCATCTAGGTGTAGGCAGCATAAATTNTAAGTCCCTTTACAAAAGAAAATGATTACTAGATCATATAAAAAGTATTAAAAGTACTTTAGTTTCTAAGAAATTGTTAAATTATATCCCTAAGTGATTGTACTATTTTGCATTTTAGGCAGGGACCGAGAACTACTTATTTTTCTATGTCCTCAGAGTTATTTTGCATAATCAGTACTCTGGATTGTTACCATTTTATAGGTGTTNAAATTATATTCTAGTCTTAGTTTGATGTATATTTTTCTGATGGACCATGATGTGTATCATGTTTCATATACTTATTTGATATCCNTACTTATTTTTTGCTAAGGTGTGTTTAAAATTCTTTGGTTCACTTAAATTCAGCTCTTCCTCTATCTTCCTAAGGTAGAAGCTTAGGAAGNTCAATATTGGATATTTTCTTTTGATATTTGCTCTTGATTAAATAAATTTCCTACTAACACTATTTTACCTACACTTCACAAATTTTGGTAACTTGTATTGTTACTCACTTTTAAACTTTTTTTTTTGGTATTTTCTTTTTCTTTTTCTTTTCTTTTTTTTCAAGTAGCCCTGGCTGTCTTGGAACTCACTCTGTAGACCAGGCTGGCCTTGACCTCAGAAATTTGCCTGCCTCTGCCTCCCAAGTGTGGGATTAAAGGCATGTGCCACCATGGCCAGGTTTTTTTTGTATTTTCTTGAAATTCTCCTTTAATTCATATGTTATTACAACATATTTAATTTCCATTCATTTTGGGATATCTTGGTTATTATTTGGGGTTAACTCTATTGTGATCTGAGAACATTATATATATTTTATTGTTTTTAAATTTGACAAATTGTGTTTTATAGTATAAAATGTGTTCTGTCTGGATGTATGTTTTATTTGAACTTCAGAACAAAGTGAAATACTTTTGATTTGTGTTTATGATTAGTTGTTAGTTACAAAACATGAAGTATTACTATATATAATTGACCCTTATACCTTTGTATAATACTTTAGCCTGGATGATTTTCATAGGTTTGAAGTACACCATGTCTGAAATTATACTCCTGTTTAATACTGGTTATTGCTAGTGTCTTAGGGTTTTACTACTGTGAACAGACACCGTGACCAAGGCAAGTCTTATAAAAACAAGATGTACTTTGGGCTGGCTTACAGGTTCAGTGGTTCAGTCCATTACCATCAAGGTGGGAGCATGGCAGTATCCAGGCAGGCATGGCACAGGCAGAACTGAGAGTTCTACATCTTCATCCAAAGGCTTCTAGTGGAAGACTGACTTCCAGGCAACTAGGGTGAGGATCTTATGCCCACACCCACAGTGACACACCTACTCCAACCAGGTCACACCTATTTCAACAAGGTCATACCTTCAAATGGTGCCACTCCCTGGTCCAAGAATATACAAACCATCACATTCCACTCCCTGGCCCCCATAGACTTGTTCAAACACACGAGTCTATGGGGGGCCATACTTAAACATAGCATAATGCAAAATGCATTTAGCTTAACTTTCAAAGTCCACTTAAAAGTCCAAAGTTCAAAGTCTTTTCTGAGATTCATCCAATCACTTAACTGTAATCCTCAAAGAAAGACAGTAATCCAGCTGGGCAAATTCCAAACTCTGCATCTCCATGACTGATGTCAAAACTGTCTTCACATCTCCACTCCTTTTCATCTTTGTTGACTGCAGCAAACTGCTTTTTCCTGGGCTGTTTTCACTCCCCGTTAGCAGCTTCCTCAGCGTATATCCCATGGCTCTGGCATCTTTAACATCTTTGAGTCTCCAAGGCAATTTCAATGTTACAGCTTCTTGTTTCAGTTTCTGGGATTCTACTTGATCTTTTGGCCTCCTCCTAAGGGCTGGCATCACTTCTCCAGCTCTGCCCTGTGTAGCACTCTAAGCTCGGGTTGATCCACTCCACTATGACTGCTGTTCTTTGTAAATTACCCCATGGAACTGACATCTCCAATACACTGGGGTTTTCCACTCCAGCTAGGCTTTACCAATAGCCTCTCATAGGCTCTCTTCATGGTGCCATGCCTCAAAACCTTTGTATGACCCCTTAAGTCCTGGGCCATCAACTACAGCTGATGCTATACTTTTACCAGTGTCCTTCCATGACCTCTCACAGGGCCAAGCCTCATATTTTCTTCATGATACCTTCATACCTTCAAAATCAGTACCACCTTGGTGACTCTTATATATTACCAAGTCCAGCTGCAGCACAAGGCACAACCTTGGCTATGTATGGAACACAGCTTCTTTGTGCTCCCAGACAACAATTCCCAGACAATTTCACCTCAGTGATGCTGGTCTCTTCTTAATCACCACTAATTTCTTAGCTCCATCTAACAAGCATCAATTGTCCAAGTAGTCCCTTCTATTATTTATTCTAAAGCCAGAGCCACAAGGCTGAAACTGCAGAGTTCTGCTGCTTGAAGGAGCTGGAATATCGCCCCCTTGTTCTATTACATTATCACCAGATTTCTGTTCTCCAGCTCCTTCACTACCTAAGATTGGCTGTTCTGGGTCTTGCTCTGTAGATTGACCTTGAACGCAGAGATCAGCATGCCTGTCTCCTGGGATTAAAGGTGTGCACCACCATGCCTGGACCTAAATTTAGCTGGGTAGGATTTTGCCCCGAGGATCCACTCCCTTAATCTGTTATCTCTTAGAACATAGGATTTTGCTCCATTTCATTTCCTGGTACCCCTTTAATACTCAAACCATATATTTTATGTCTTTCCTTTCTAAGATTAACATGCTTCATCAAACTTCTCTTCATAAGATTTAAACAGAGATCAAAGTCTCTGATGAGATTTTTTGAAACTTCCTTTATGAATGCAATTAATCTGAGGCTCTTCACCTTAGCCTCAGGCAGACTTTTCAGANAAGGGCAAAAAGTAGCCACATTCTTCACCAAAATACCACAATAACAGTCTTTATGCCACATTCCGAAATTCTTCTCCTTTGAAATCCCTTGGGCCAGGTCAACACAGGTCAAATTATTCCCAGCAACAAATTCTTCCATATTCCTTATAGATGACCCATTAAGCCCCATTTAAAGCATTCCACTGC
>NW_018393610.1:39412-41763 GCF_900095145.1 Mus pahari | reverse complement strand
GTACACTGTAGCTGTCTTCAGACACTCCAGAAGAGGGCGTCAGTTCTTGTTATGGATGGTTATGAGCCACCATGTGGTTGCTGGGATTTGAACTCCGGATCATTGGAAGAGCAGTCGGGTGCTCTTACCCACTGAGCCATCTCACCAGCCCAACCAATAGCTTTCTAATTGGACTTCATATCAAATCAACAAGAGGGAAACCATGTGTAGTACTGGAAACCTAGACAACAACCTAGAGACAGTGAAGTCATAGATCTTGGAGAACCTACACCCAACAATTTACTAAAGCAGCATAATCCCTAACTACATTATGAATATTTGTCATCATAAATAAGAGTAGTCCTGACCCTTAACCCAGGAAATCTTCTTATTTTTTTATTTATTTTTATTTTTTTATGGCAGATAAATTAATAGTTTTATAGGTTATCGAAACAGTATATAAAGAACAACCAAGTCAGGAAATGCAATTACTCAGATATAGATTTGTTAAAGTATTAAAATATTATCAAGACATACACATTTTTAAAAATTGAATACCTTTAAAATCATGTATATAAAATTAAGGCAAAATTGGCAAAAGCGTTTTGTATTGTTTGGATTTATGAATGATCATTACTTCTGAAGTTCAAGTTTTTCTTTTTTAATTATTATTTTCTTTATTTACATTTCAAATGCTATCCCGAAAGTTCCCTATACCCCCATTCCGCCATTGCTCCCCTATCCACCCACTCCCACTACTTGGTCCTGGCCTTCCCCTGTGCTGGGTCATATAAAGTTTGCAAGACCAAGGGGCCTCTCTTCCCAATGATGGGCCGATTTGGCCATCTTCTGCTACATATGCAGCTAGAGTCACAAGCTCTGGGGTTACTGGTTAGTTCATATTGTTGTTCAACCTATAGGGTTGCAGACAGATTTAGCTACTTGGGTACTTTCTCTAGCTCCTCCATTGGGGCCCCTGTGTTCCATCCAATAGATGACTATTAGCATCCACTTCTATATTTGCCAGGGACTGGCATAGCCTCACTAGAAACTGCTATATCAGGGTCCTTTCAGCAAAATCTTGCTGGCATATGCAAGTATGTCTGCGTTCAGTGGTTGATTATGGTATGAAGCCCAAATGGGGCAGTCTCTGCATGGTCCTTCCTTCCATCTCATCTCTGAACTTTGTCTCTGTAACTCTGGGTATTTTGTTCCCCATCCTAAAGAGGGGCAAAGTATCCACACTTTGGTATTACTTCTTCTTGAGTTTCTTGTGTTTTGCAAATTGTATCTTGGGTATTCTAAATTTCTGGGCTAACATCCACTTATCAGTGAGTGCATATCATGTGATTTCTTTTGTGATTGGGTTACCACACTGTGGATGATATCCTCCAGATCAATTCATTTGCCCAAGAATTTCATAAATCTATCTTTTTTAATAGTTTAGTAGTACTCCATTTTGTAAATGCATCACATTTTCTGTATCCATTCCTCTGTTGAGGGACATCTGGGTTCTGTCCAGCTTCTTGCTATTATAAATAAGGCTGCTATGATCATAATGGAGCATGTGCTCTTATTATCAGTTGGAACAACTTCTGGATATGTGCCCAGGAGAGGAATTGCTGGATCCTCTCCTGGGCACATTGTCCAATTTTCTGAGGAACAGCCAGACTTATTTCCAGAGTGGTTGTACAAGCTTGCAATACCACCAGCAATGGAGGAGTGTTCCTCTTTCTCCACATCCTCACCAGCATCTGCTTTCACCTGAATATTTGATCTTTTGCGAGAATTTTACTGTGTATTTTTGCATCAATATTCGTAAGGGAGATTGGTCTGTAGTTCTCTTTCTTTGTTGGGTCTTTATGTGGTTTAGGTATCAGAGTAATTGTGGCTTCATAGAATGAATTGGGTATAGTTCCTTCTTTTTCTATTTTGTGGAAGAGTTTGAGGAGAACTGGTATAAGGTCTTCTTAGAAGGTCTGATAGAATTCTGCAATTAACCCATATAGTCCTGGGCTTTTTGTGGTTGGGATACTATTAATGACTGCTTCTATTTCTTTAGGTATATGGAACTATTTATGTGATTAATTTGATCCTGATTTAACTTTGGTACCTGGTATCTATCTAGAAAGTAGTCTGTTTCATCCAGGCTTTCCAGTGTTGTTGAGTACATCCTTTTGTATTAGGATCTGATGATGTTTTGAATTTCCTCAGGTTCTGTTGTTATGTCTCCCTTTTCATTTCTGATTTTGTTAATTAGNATACTCTCCCTGTTCCCTCTAGTGAGTCTGGCTAAGGGTTTATCTATCTTGTTGATTTTCTCAAAGAACCAGCTCCTGGTTTGGTTGATTCTTTGAATAGTTCTTTTTGTT
>NW_018393610.1:2307-39112 GCF_900095145.1 Mus pahari | reverse complement strand
AATTTTGTTGAAGATATTTACTGGTCCTTTAATTTGAAAATCTTCATTCTCATCTATTCCTGTTATTCGTAATTTTAGTCTTCTCAATGTGTCCTGGATTTCCTGGATGTTTTGGGTTGGGATCTTTTTGCATTTTGCATTTTCTTTGATTGTTGTGTCCATATTCTCTATGGAATCTTCTGCAGCTGAGATTCTTTCTCTCTTCCATCTCCTGTATTCTGTTGCGGATGCTCTCATCAGTGGTTCCTGAATTCTTCCGTAGGGTTTCTATCTCTAGAGTTGTTTCCCTTAGGGTTTTCTTCATTGTTTCTACTTCCATTTTTAGATCTTGGAAGATTTTGTTCCATTCTATTACTTGCTTCATTGTGTTTTCCTATAAATCTTTAAGGGATTTTTGTGTTTCCTTTATAATGGCTTGTACCTTTTTAGCAGTGTTCCCTTGAGGGATTTTTGTGCTTTCTCATTAAGGGATTCTACCTGTTCAGCAGTGTTTCTCTCTCTCTCTCTCTCTCTCTCTCTCTCTCTCTCTCTCTCTCTCTCTCTGTGTGTGTGTGTGTGTGTGTGTGTCTGTGTCTCTCTCCTTCCTTCTTTCTTTCTTTCTTTCTTTCTTTCTTTCTTTCTTTCTTTCTTTCTTTCTTTCTTTTTTTGTTTATTTTTTTGTTGTTTTTGTTTTTGTTTTTCGAGACAGGGTTTCTCTGTGTAGCCCTGGATGTGCTGGAACTCACTGTGTAGACCAGGCTAGCCTCAAACTCAGAAATCCGCTTGCCTCTGCCTCCTGAGTGCTGGGATTAAAGGTGTGCCCCACCATGCCCAGCCTCCTATATTTCTTTAAGTGAGTTCTTGATTTTCTTAAAATCCTCTACCACCATCATGAGATATGATTTTAGATATGAATCTTGCTTTTCAGGTGTGTTGAGTTATTCAGGACTCGCTGTGTTGGGTGTACTGGGTTCTGATGATGCCCACTGGTCCTGTTTTTTATTTTAGTAATATTCTTTCTTTTACCTTACACCATCTGGTAATCTCTGATGTTAGATGTTATAGCTGTCTTTGGCTGGAGATTGGTCCTCCTACAATTCTTTAACCACTGACAGCACTCCTGGGAGAACAACTCTCTCCTATGTCCCAGTTGTCAGAACACTCTCTGCAGGCAAGCTCTCCTCTTGAAGGGAAGGTGCACAGAAGTCTGGAGCTCAGATCCACCTCCTGATTCCTGGGGTCAAAGCCCTCCCTGGAGGCCGACTCTCCTCTGGCAGGGAAGGTGTTCAGGGGTCTGGGTCTCAGCTCTTTCTCCTGGCTGAGGATGAAGGCCCCAAGGGACCCTCTCCAGGGAGCTCTGTTGCTACTGCAGTCCAAGTGCTCTCCTTTGTAACCTAGTCTCAGTGATCCCAAGAATCTGGGTGTGCTATGTAGGACTTGCCTTTGTCCTTTGGCCCTGTTGCTGCTAGAACAAGACCCTCTGGGTATTTTGGAACTGATATTGTGTTCCACTCACCAGTGATTTCCAGGACCAGGTTTTGCTAGAGTGCCTGTAGCATGGAGAATCCTCTCCCAAAAGGTTTTTGAAGTACTGAATGATGTGCCCCAGTGTCTATCAGGGAGTTAATTGGATGTATCTTGCTTTTAGAGTTATCCTGGGTACTGCAATGGACTTCAAGCCCAAATATTTTGGATTTTTAGTTTCAATACAGCCTTTATTTTTTGGTGTTTCTTTGTATTCTGTGGTCATTTGCCATTCCAAGGACTTACAAAGTCAGAAAATTGAAGACTTTGAAGGCATTGTCTTCTTTTTTTATTGTGTTGTCCATTTGCATTTCAGTTTGAGATTTTGATATTGATATATCTTCAGTCTCACTGTTTCTGTGGCTACTCATACTTTTAAAAATTACAATAATAATATGGCTATGTAGTCTAAGTGAACATCATATGAGCCTGATATAATAACCTTTTCTTTAGTCATTAAAGTCATTCGTTCATATTGCTTCTTAGGAAGGACTCTGTAGTCAAATTTTAATTCATCAATATTATATTTTTAAAAACAAAAATTCCAACTATTCAATTTTACCAGATGAAGACACAGGAGACAGACACTGTAGTGAAAGCCTGATATCTCAGAGACTCAGAGAAAACAGCCAGTTCCCCTTCCTACTCCACTGATGTTCTTCAAGTAAAAAGTTCTTTTTCTTTCTACAACATGCTTTAATCTTTTAACTTTATTCTCATTCTCTTCCACTTTGGAGCAATCTTACCTTACTACAAAGCCCTACCTCATTCCACAAACATTTCTTTAAAACTCTTCTATAAAATTATATCATATCTATAACTTGATAAAATCAGAATTGTGACAAATCGGGAATAACAACTTGACAATAACTGTCTATTTATGTATATCATGTTGTTAAGGCCTAGGTAGAATGTTAAGTTCTAGGTAACTATTACCTGTCTAGCCTGCCATTTTGCGATAATGTCATAAAAATACTCTTATATGCTGTTATGGCTGTTAGTAGGGTGTTCTGAGTTTTGTTGTTCTTAGAAACCAGTCGCAACAGACGTCAGAACCGCTTTGCATAGTTAGCCACACTAAGCTTGAACTTAAACCAATCACTCAGCAGCAATCCTGCACCTATGTAAATGATTTTATTTTCATAAGCTGACCCTGAGATTGACCCCAACATAAGAGAGACACCTGCACCTTTTCCATTATGTATGAGGTGAATAAAGTTTAAGTTTCCAAGACCTCCCTGGGACCTGACACACTACATGGTAGAAAGATACTTGTATGTGGATAACTGGCATCCTGGCTGGGAAGTTAAGACATGGATGTTAGGTAAGAAAAGGCTTCTTCCACAGTTGAATACCCCAACCAAGGAAAGCAGGACAAATGTACCACAGACATGTTCTTAAGGAAACACCCTATCCCTAAATCCTGTTTGGTGGAATAAATTGGCACAGATGCTTGTAATCTTGGGCTTAAAAAGCCCTATATGATTTTGACTTATTTTTACAGTTAGCTCATGTGTCCAACCTGTAGCTCTGATTAATCAGTCTTGGGGCATATGCTCAATAAACTATCCCTGTCTGACTTAAATTGGTATAAGTGTGACTTCAAGACTCCAGCAATATTAGAAGTTACTTTCCTGTTACTGTGATAAAACAGCATGATGAAGACAAATTACGAAGAAGTTTATTTGGTCTTAAAGATCCCAAGAGATAAAAGTCTATGATGGAAGAAGAGAGGCCTGGTGATTGCATTTGTAGGTGAGAACTCACATCCTGAACTTTGAGCAAGAACCAGACTGAACCTACTAGGAACAGCACATGGCTTTGAGATATCAAAGGATGCCCCAGTGACACACTTTCTCCAGTAAAGCCATTTACTGTGTGACAAACTTTGTCCAGTAAGACTTCCTTTACCTCCACAAACAGCGCCACCAACTTGGGACCAAACATTCAAACACCTGTGCTTATGAGGGACAATAACAGTTTCTCTTTTAAAGGGGTTTGTCTTCTTAATTTTAAAGCTCATGTTAACATATCCAACCTAACACCTGAATCTGGGACCATTAGTCAGCTCTGTTTCTCCCAAAGTGGCTACATTGATTAAATATTCTGTACTGGCTAATCTTGCTTATCAAATCGCCACATTTATGAAACGATTACTTGAGTCAAATTAATGGTCCTTACCACCAACTACGTTTCTTTAGAATTGGAGAGTCCAGGATTTGACTTATTCACTAAGAGTAGTGGGGGATGTAACAGGGCAAAGATTTCCCATCTTCTCTCAGCCACAGCCATCTGTGGTTTAAACTGGAATTGAGCCCCCTTTTCTACCTCTCTTCCATGAAAAGTCTTATGTTAAAGCACCCAGTCCTGTTCTAGATACTCAGAGTCACAATGTCCCAGCTAACTGCATATTCTTAGCTCTTGGTAAACTGCCTAGCAGGATGTAGATTTTCTGTGTTCTTCGTAATTAAAGATTCCTGTAATATGGATTAGAGGCTGTTCTGTGAGAATGTTTCTCTGCAAGTATTTGCTGACCAGCTTAACACAGACTATCAATTTGAATTTTGGTTGAATTGAGTGGTCTTTTTGTCTCTACTTTGTAACTATATGTACAATTATCTTCCCAGATCCTAGGCAAGTGCCTGTTGGTGGGACCAATAAATTCCTGTGAATGAGTGAAACCCTTGAGGCATAGTTCTTTGCTTCATTTAATGTCATAGCAAGCATGCTCCAAAAGAGGGAACAAGAGAAAATGTTTAGAGGTGAGCTTGCTGCAGTTTCCATCTTGATACACTTTTGTCACACAAGGATTCCTGTGACAGCTGTTTACTTAGTGTATTAACTACAGTCCATGTAATGTGGTGTGATCAGCTTATTAAGTGGTCTTCAAGGAAGTGTGTGATTTGAGAATAGGCAGACCATAACACTAACTTTTTAGAACTATTTTTATATTATTTAAATATTATAGTAGCCATATGTTATTTTATAATTAAAATGAAATAGAACCGTACAAGTTCAAAAAAACCCAACGTGGTAGAAGGACGAAGGGATAGCATACTGAATGTGGCGGGGCATCTCTAAGCTGAGCTAGAAACCTAGGATAATGAAACCTTCCAGTAATCTATGAGGATGACACTAGACTCCTAGCAGTGGGGGATATGTAGCCTGAACTGGCCACATTCTATAACCAGTGGAGTGACTGGGTAAAAGATGGAGCAGAATTTGGGGGAAGGAACAACCAATGACTGGTCTAGCTTGGGATGAATGCCATAAGAGGAAGCCCACCTGTGACACTGTTGATGATATTCTGCTATACTTCTGAAGGACAAGAGTATTGCAAAACCTTCATTAAAGAGGTTTCATCCGAGAACTGATGGAAAAATATGCAGAGAACCATAGCCAAACATTAAGAGGAACTTGGTGAATTCTGTGGAAGAATGGGAAGAAAGATTGAAGGAGCCAGGGAGATCAAGGATGCCTAAAAAATCAACTAATCTGGGCCCATGGGGCTCATAGAGCCAGAACTGCCAAACAGAGTATTAATGGGACAGGGACTTTTAACCAAGAGCAGGTGCTGTCTCTGACTGTATTGAATGCCTTTGGATCCCCTTACCCTAACTGGGATGCCTTTTCTAGCCTCACTACAAGATGCACCCAATCTTACTGCAACTTCATATGCCAAGGGAGATTGACATGTATGAGAGGCATCATCTTTTTCTAAGGAGAAGGTAGAGAGTGGTAGAGGAAGGAGTGAGTTGGGTGGACTGGAAGGGGAAGAAGGAGAAGAAGATGCAGTGAAGATGCAAAGTAAATAAATAACTTAATAACTAAAAATAAAAAATAGAAATACAATTTGGCTGGGAAAACTATACTGGATGATAGTTTCTGAGTGTAGTTTTCTATGGTTCCCATGAGATTTGCCTTCAGATTTCAATGACTTCCTTTACAGGTCCAGACTCCCTTTTTAAATTTGCCCTGCAACAATTTGTCTTCCTTACAATCCATTCTTAGAAGTATCTGTATCCTTATGCCATCACTTGCTTCCAGTTTTGATTTGCTTAATTTTGTTGGGGGATAATTATCTCCACTGAGATCTAACTAAATCTTCCTAAACCCACATTCCCATGTTTGTAGGAGAAAACACACAAGATAAATAAATAAACAACTTTTTTACTAGATTCATGGATTTGTCTGAAATTAATTAAATGCATCTGCTCTGATATAATCACCTGAGGATCACAGGCTTCTGTGGAATGGGATGGCTTTTCCATCTCCTATATGAGATAGCATGGGGTTCATTATAAATATGATTGGAATGCCTGAAAAAAATTTACTTACTCACTTTACATCATGTTCACTGCCCATCTACTGGTTACCACCTCTCACAATCCATCTCTCATCCTCACTCCCCCCTCCTCTGAGTGGGTGGGTACTCCTGGTTATCCCCCCACCCTAGCTAGCATTTCAAGTCTCTACAAGACTAAGCACTTCCTTCCCCACTGAGACAATACAATGCAGTCCAGCTCGTAGAACATATCCCACAACAAGAAAGAGCTTTTGGGATAACCCCCATTCCAGTTGTTTGGGATGCACATGAAGACCAAGGTGTAAATCTGCTAATATGTGCTGTGAGGCCTAGCTACAGACCATATATGTTCTTTGGTTGGTAGCTCAGGCCCTGAGATCCTCAAGGGTTTAAATTAGTTGACTCTGATGGTTTTCCTGTGGAGTTCTTCTACCTTTTGGGGCCCGTAATCCTTCATCCTATTCTTCCACAAGAGTCACCAAGCTCTATCCACTGATTGCCTCTGGGCTAGACTAACTACTATTAAATGACAACATATAAGAGCCACCAGAATCCTTGGGTGGGTGGTATGTTATTCCCAAAGTACTGTACTTCTACTGAGGGAGAACTCATGGATAATCATGCTTTCAGACTAGTATAGTCTTTCTATGACCCAGGACAGCATGTTAGCAAAATTACATTAATGAAATTTTGTACAAGTACAGGGTCTACACTACATCTATAGATAAGTGTTAGAGTCTTGAAGATTGAGGGAAAAACCACAGTGGAGCCTTGTGTTGTTAGCCAGATACAGAAGAGACACTTCCATTAACATATCACAGCAGCCATATCCAGAAATAACACCTGTAGTACCTACATCACAGAAGTCCCCTGAGCAAGGATCTCCTGTGTCTGGAAAAAGAGGAAAAAATAACGGAGAAATTCTGTGACCCAGCAGAACTTAACACAGTGTACATGCACATGCATGTGCACTTGCCCCAGCATATGTACAATGTTCATGAGGCTGTTCTCTTTCTACCATATCTGTCCTAGAGATCAAACTTGGGTCATCAGCTTGGCAGCAAAATCTCATCCACTTGGATAAATTTTGATGCTTGAAGAATGCCACAAGTATGGATCATACAAATGCTTCTGATATTTGCTGACATGTGATTTACACAATATCATACTGCCACGCATGCCTAATAAAGAAAATTGGTTATACAACTATGCAAACATTATTGCCCCCTGTCTTTGGATATTAAATGCAGAAGAAAATGCTTTTGCGATTTCAACTTTTATCTAAAGCAAGCACCATTCATTTCATCCTACCAACCACATCCAGGTGCAAGGGCATCTTTGCAGTCCTCTGTACCTAGTGAGCCTTTGTTGGGTTTCTTGTTATAGCCTGGGGCAATACTTCAAAGAAGAAAGATCCAAATCTTCTTTCCTGGGTTGACTTCCTCCTACTTAGACCTGCCAGGGGTTTTACTTTAGCCTCTAAACTTGGCAATTTCTCCTCCTATACCTTCTGACTCTCCTACATCAGTCTGTAACTTAGAATTTCTTTGATGTGCTACAGAAAGCCTCAAGGCAAGCTCATAGACTTTCAACTGTGCCCACCTCACATGTAAAGCAAAACTACTCTACAGTTTCCTTCTGATGCCAAGCCTGTTCTGGCAACTGTGAGACAATGTCTGTACCAGACAGGTGGTTAGAGCAGGTTCAGATTTCTTTTAGCAAATGTCCAGGGCTAATGAGATACATCTTTTCTTGCTGTTTCTTCTCTTCTGTTCCTCCAGCATTCTTTCTCCTCTGGTTGGAAGGAGAGGGCATGTTTTTCCTTTTCTTTAAATCTTTTTCTATGATGAAGTGATCAAAGATGTCAGTGTATGGAACAGCCACAATAGTCTGTGAAGAGATCCCTATTTCTGGTTGTCAAAAAATAAAGAAATTTGGTGAATAAGCTCAAATTTTCTTCCTATTGAGCATGTATCTAGCTTCTGCTGTTATTGGCCTCTTTATAATCAGGTTTAATGTCAGTTCCTAAAAAGTTATCTACGAATCTTACATTGCTTTTCCTTGGGGAAAATAAAATAAAATGTATTCATAGGAAATATAAATGGCTCTCACAAAACTCAAAATATGATACTTGATATGTGTTTTAAGTACATTTGTGTTTCCGTATTAGGAGCCTCGGGCCAGGCAAAAGAGACACTAGTGATTAAATTATATTTTTCAGCATCCTCTAAGAGAACTAAGACTTAGGTTTGTGAGATGGTCAATACTGTCACCTTGACAAGATCCAGCATCACCTTGGGAACAATCTTCTGTGATTTTAGTCTGTGTTAACTGAGGTAGGAAGACCCATTGCCTTTTTTGCTGGGGTCTTGGACTGAATTGGAAGAGAAAGTGTGGTCAGAGGCAACTATACCGCCCTTTGCTCTAACCTCAGAGACCATGAGATCTGCAGCTTCATGCCCCTGCCATCATGCCTTCCCACCACCATGCATCTGCGAACTGGAACTGTAACAGATCTGTCCTTTGTAAATTGCATTTATCACACATTTTGTCACAGAAGTGAGTAAAGCAAACAGGACTGTTTGCCATATTTTCTTCAGCTTTTATCCACTCTCATGTAATGCCTCTTCAGGAGTCTTTTGCTTAAAGTATATAAAAGGATTTTCAGAGTCCTTCTTTATTTTTTTTTATTTTTTATTTTTTGGTTTTTCGAGACAGGGTTTCTCTGTGTAGTCCTGGCTGTCCTGGAACTCACTCTGTAGACCAGGCTGGCCTCGAACTCAGAAATCCGCCTGCCTCTACCTCCCAAGCGCTGGGATTAAAGGCATGCGCTACCACGCCCAGCTCAGAGTCCTTCTTTAGAGATCTAAGGTTTTCTCTCTTTTTGAGTTTCAAAAGCATTTCTGTCTTTATCTGCATTTACAGAGAAAATATAGATATAGCTATAATTATTTAGGATCTGAAGGTACACCACTGGCATATGACATAGAAATTATATCCTGCTGTAGTCTTTTCCTCCCTCTCCCACTGTCCACATCCTGCATAAAGCAGAGAGGTCTAATCATATCAAGAATAACATTAGCAAATAGTAATTATAGGCATTTGTTGTTCTAGTCTTGGTACTCAGGACTTTATCCTTTAATTTCCACTATTTCCCTGTGTTATGTAGGAGAGCCGGGTAAGTATTATTTAAAGAACTATTTAAAGGTAGCACCAGCATTTGCCCTTACTGTGGCCATTGTGACCAAGTACTGTTTCCCCACAACATCTCCTTACCTGTCCATTTTTACCCATCTGCCATGTGTCATCACCATGAATGTGAAGTCTCTGTTACTATGACACTAGCATATATGTGGTTACTTAACTACTGACTTTCTGTTCTGCTAGTACCAGACACTGAATCTATCCCCTCACAGCTTTTCAGTACCAGAAATATAGTTATGACAGTAAGTATAGTTAGAACAAATGAATCATGAATAAATGTGGCAACATTTTTTAATGGAGAGAGAGAAGGTGGTATGTATGTTGGAAGTTAGCTTGCATGTATTGAGGGACCAAGCTTTGTTCTAATAATTACAGATCTTAAGTGGCTCTCCAAATGCTTTGCTCAGAATGCGAGGTAGAGAATGAAGGCCAGGGAAGTCACAGCATCCCACATTGTAATGGGTTGATCCAGGATCAAATTAAATACTGATTTCCCACATTTCTGCTCATGTTCCTTAAATATGAATTAAGGGGACAGTTCTTCCAAATAGATATTCAAATAAAAGAGATATAATACCATATTCATTTCTATGTTATTTAATGTTGTTTCCAATAGTTCAAGCTGTACTTTGCTTCAAGAGAGTCTTTCTTATATGCTGAATTATCTTGTATGCTCTGTGTATATAGGTTGAGTTTTTATCCTTATAAGTTGGAAGTGACCATGTTTGTGTATTAAGACTTTACAGATGTGATTGTGGCTAAATAGGCGCATATGGGTAGCACCTAATCCAATGACTAGTACCTGAAGAGATGAAAATAGAGAGGATTTGTGTGTAAAGGGGATTTGTGTGTAAAGACACAAGAATAAGGTGGCTATCTACAAACAAAGAAAAGAAATCTCAGAAAAACCAATCCTAGTGAGACATTGATCTTGGTCTTCTGGCTTCCTTAACAATGCAAAAATAGATTTCTGTGGTTTGAACAACCAATTATCCTGTCCTGTCGTGGCTCTAACAGAATATATGGAGAATAATATCTAATATGTCATAGATATCTGAATTACAATTTGAAGATTGTACCCCATTGTTAAGAGGGTCACTTTCAGATTTCAAGCCCTCTCCTCAGCCCTTGGTGTGGGAAGTGCTGAATGTTTGTGCTTCCCTTGATGGAATGCCAATGGAGTACACAGGATCATGCTTCTGGGATAACAGAAAGAGATTGGCAGGTCTGATGTAGCTAAACGTGGGAACTGCCTGTATATGGGTTTGATCTGGGAACTGGTTCCCTTCTAATCTTTTTTGGACCAGAGTTTATTGGTATTCTAGAAGAAAATTGCTTGATCCTGAAAGTTTGGACCAAAGAGAAACAGATTTCAGAGACTCTCATAAAACCTTTAGAAGTAAATCCTGTAGATGGAGAAAGAAAACAAGACTCCAAATACATCTGTGGAAGTTCATGATGGCTATTGCCCTCTAAAGGTGCCTTTGACTACTTTGGGTAGTGGAAGTACAGCTCCAGATTTCTCTCCATGACTCATAGATAAATTTGTCTTTTAACTAATCAGTTGGCTTGAGAGAATTCAGCCTGTTCTTAAATTCAGCCTAGACTGCAAAGGCTGCCTAGAAGAAATTGTTCTTAATTTCCTACCCACTCCAACTTGCAAACCGTACTGAAGCCATGTGGGCAGCTGACCTGTTTCAGACAACTCCTACATCTATTTACAACTACCAGCTTCTTTCTCTTCCCATGACAGAGTGTCATAAAACTTCTCAAATTGTTCTCTGGCTGAAGCATCTGAGTCCAACTTCCTTTTTTTGACACAAGATCCAAATATACAATTCTGCTAATCTTGGACTCACTATATAGACTAGGTTGGCCATGAAATCATAGAGAGATATCTTCCTCTGACTTCTAAGTGCTAGGACTAAAGTTGTACACCCTCTTGCCCTTTCTCATGTCTAAGCCCTATGCTTGTTAGGGGGTTACTGAGAATCCCAAATGTCAAGCATCATATTATCATAATCTCTTGCTTCTCTGTACTTTGGCAAAGGAGAGTAAGATTGAAATAGCCCTGGGTTCACCTTTTCAAGAAACAGTGTAATGGATCCTGTAAAATGACACTGTATTGCATTGGTTCTCCTGTTTTCCAGGTTCCCATGCTAGAAATCAGTGGAAATGGAAAATCCACGTGGTTATTTTTATGAATATTGTATTTAGATGTCCTCAATCAAGAAAAGTAGTAAGAATTCATACTCTGGATTACTCCCCATGCCTCTTCTTTAGCCTGAATGTCCATACTTCTATTAGAAGACTCAGAAGAATACTCACTGTAACTACAGATTCCAGAAAAGATGTAGGATTTCCCATGAGCTCTCCACATATGGTGGTTTCAACTACATAAAGAGCTTGGAAGGCAGGAGTTCACATGTTAAGACAGCATGTGAATGTAGACTAAAGGCAAAGCCTCTAATCTTTGCACCATAAATCTTGCTCTCTCAGTCCAGGCAAAGACTGAGGAATGGAATATCAAAGAAGATCATGGAAGAATACTTCAGAAAACTCTATATGAGGAAGTTAATAATTTGTGTTTTGGATTTCCCAAACTTCTGAGTTTGTGAAGTCAGTAGCTGGAGGTAATATGCCAGGGCATTGGTAGAGATGACCTGTGAAAAAATGTGACTCAGGATCCTTACCTAAAATCAAGTTTATACTCCATAATTTTCTCCTCTAGCATATAGCCTGATTACTGTGGAGACATGGATCAGAGTCTCCCTTTGCCTTCATAATTTGTGGAATTTTAATTTTCTTCTATTTCTCATGTATAAAACAGATGTGAAACTACATGGCTCCTAATCTCAATTCCTTAATTTTACATATATGACAAATTACTACTATCCATGGTACCTTTGTGATCATCCAATACCGGAAAACTTGGAAAATAATTAGAATAAATTATAACTAAATGTAAGGAGAACTAATTGCCTAGTCTCTAATTGCCTTGCAGACTTAGGAGTGAGACAGGATAGATCTATGGAGAAGGAATATGACTAGAGAAACACTTGCCTAATTTTTCAGTTTATGTGGACTATTTCATGGAACCTTGCTATATAGCTTCTTCTCTGGCACAGTGGTATATTATGGTTCTACTATTCAAACTTCTTCCCTGTTTCTTAGTGCAAAGCATTTAGTTTTAAAGACACTGTTATTCATTTATTTCCCCCAGTTTCTCTCCAGTGATAAACACAAAGGATCCTAATTAGGATTCCAATCTATCATTTGTCTTTTCCTTGTGATAAGTAATAATGGAATGGGTAAGAAGAGTCGTTGGGAAGGAGGAGAGCAGACCAGAGTATTTTGTCCTACAACCCCTGGTCTAAGAAAGAGCACTGAGAAATGACAAGGGTTTGGGTCAGAGCCAATGTTGGAGGTAAGACTATAGTTTCCAGATTTACCAGAAGACTCAATAAAAGGTGAGGGGGGAGAGAAGTACAAAAATAGGGGAAGCGATTACAGGTTGGACAGCAAGTCTTCATCTCTGTGGGTGGAAGAAGGGTTTTCAAGTATCACAAGACTGTCTATGGTTCATACTGATCTGAAAAATATGAATGGTATGAATGAGAAGCTTATGTATCAGCCCTTCATAGAATTTCTTCTGATTATTGCCTTATTAGATATATTCTTAATTCTCGTACTCACCTTCTAGAAAGAATAATAATTTAAGGAGACATTTTACACACTAATTAATTAAGGAGTAATGTTAGAACAACATATATATTGACATATAGACATATCAACCATGTGAATATAAATTTGCAATATATGCAGAGAAATAATATTGGATGGAAAGACAGATAATTACATTGTTTCTTCTCAGAATCATAGACAGAAGGTGATTTCATGTACTTCTTAACAATTCTGATATAGTTCTAAATTTCCTTAAACTCTTATTCTAAGAAAAATATTGGAGTTGCCCAGAGGAACTATATAAGACTGGAAAGGAGACATTCCATCAATGTGTTTAATCTTCAGAAACCCATGATATTTTTCTGAGCTGGAAGAAAGTCTTTTCCTGGGAGACATGAGATTGGTGCTTGATGCATGTGGGGCTATGGATTGCACTCAGTCTTACATGCTCCAAATGTGAGTTCCATAAAGGAGTCTTAAAATTAATACAGGAATTCTTCACAACAATGGCATGTAAATTATAGAACCCAGTCATATTCACAGAGTTTTCTATTCTCAGTGTCATCTACTGGAAACTGTAGATTGTGTGACAGAGAGAAACTCATCTGTACTTGGCAGAGAAAGTCTTTAAACTGTCTCTCACACATTATTGTTGTGAGTATCTCAGAGTAGAATCCATCCAGTACTCCAAACCCAGGACCCTGACTCTAGATTGAAATGAAGAGCTGACAGGTGTTTACCCTTGTTGTTTTGGTGAAAATCTATTTGTCTCTACAATCCCAAATAGTTCAATTATTTCTAGCTGTCAGAGAATTACAAGACATAAGTGAGAATCATAGTAGAAAATGTCTAAATATAAGGCCATGTTAAATGTGTACAAGTTCCTAAGTTATAACAGCTACCTCAGAGATTCCATAAACCTATAATAGTTCTTTTTCATCTTTGGGATCATAGACACACAGAGCAGGCAGGCAGGACACTTGAGATTCTGTCTTGCTTCTGTGTGTGGTGAGGGGTAAACTTGGATGGTAAATGATTCATATTTTGGGAACAAATCTTGTCAGATAAAGGAGGTTCTTATTCACTCTCTCCCCAACCACAGAAAAGCCTGTCAATTGTGCTGCCTATCAACCATGTATTAATAAAATTTGCAAACTTATAACCAGGAATTTCATTTTGTAATCTTAGAAGTTGGACTGTCAGTCACTATAAAGACTTTTGGACCATTCTCTGAACTTTACCAGGTTGCCTGTATCCAATCATGCCTTTCATCTTGCCATCATAATCCTTATGATCTGATAAGCATCAGATGTATGGCATAAGCTAGATACAGAAGAGACAGGGAGGATTTCAACACATGAAAGCAGTGACTAGAGAATGGTAAGAATCAAAATGAACACAAAGAATGTAAAGGTATGTGATCACAAATATAGTTAAATACTTCAGGAGAGACAGGAAGAACAGGTATTCAGAGATTCTTGCTATTTCATCTATATGTTTGGGTGTTTCACATTAAAGGTGGCAGCTGATACCAAAATGAGGGTTAGCAGAAAAGTCTAACATCCCTAAAACTCTCACTAAGTTCTCTTCCACACACCAAAAAAACTCATACATTCATTTAGGTATTAGTCTCTGACATTGTCATCATTATAGTCTTTGTCTTCCTTAGGAGAAGTAATGGATTAAACTCATGAAAGGCTGATGTCATCTTCCCTTCAATTTCTTGTCTCTTTTCCTAATGCTCTTCTAGCCACTCAGAAAGAGACAGGGAACTCAGAATACAGATGAATTGTGAAGTTCTCGTTCTGTTTCCACACTGGTGCAAGGAACTGAGGGTTTGCTAGATGTACATCAAAGGCAAGGCAGAAAGATTAGTCTCTTAAAGGGACTAATTAAGTCACTCACAAGTGCTTTGTTGCCTTGGCTTTATCATATTTGAAAGGGTGACATGTAGATGCAACACTCTGGCAACCAGTTAATAAACCAATACACACAAATGAAGAGGCAAGCGATTCTCTTCCAGTCTGTGGTGGTTTGAATATGCTTGGCCCAAGGAGTGACAGGATTTGAAGGTGGGGCCCTGTTGGAGCAAGTGTGTCACTGTAGGGTGGGCTTTGAGACCCTCCACCTTTTCTTTTGGGACAAGATTTAGAAATCTTGGCTCCACCAGTACCATGTCTTCCTGGACAGTGTTTCCTGCTATGATGATAATGAACTAAACCTGTAAACCTGTAAGTCAGCCCCAATTAAATGTTGTCCCCTTTAAGAGTTACCTTAGTCATAGTGCCCCTTCACAGCAACTGAAATGCTAACTAAAACACACTATGAATTGATGTCTTGTGATTAATTAAATAAAATGTTACAAGGTGTCTGTGTAGGCATAGTTCCAAGTGGTTGGAGAAATATAAACACAGACAGGATATACCCTATTCTTGGAACATTATCAAGAAGATTCATTTGTTTTGACCTTAAATTTATGATTCTCTGACTCTAGTTGGATGCCTGAGGATAGATAATTGATATAAATATAGATGGAACGTCTTGCTGGGACCTTGTCAGGAGGACCAATTATGTTCCACTCAGCTTCTGCTGAGTGCTTCCATAGTTCTCCTATGGATGTAGATAAGGCCTGGAAAGAGAAGAGAATGTTAGAGTGTAGGAGGAAGAGATTATTATACTTCACTAAGGGGCTGCTATGACTTAAGGTGAATTTTCCTCTTCTTTATACAAGAAAGAGTGCTGACATTTAGCTGTACAGTACATTTGGTTTGCATTTATTGGAAAAATCATATTGCCATAAGAGGAAAAATTCTTGAACCATTTACACACTGTCCCTCTTTGTATCTAAATCACTACTTCAGGGTCTTCTTTCTATAGCTTTGATTTTGGAATGAGTAAGAAATTCCTGGATGGAATCATTGTTGCCATCAATAATATCAGGGAGTGTGGGATAAGAGTGCCATACTCAGGGTTCATTCTGGTCTGCACAGGTTTGTGTTGGGCACAAGCTCTATGGTCATTCCCACAGCACCCAGAGGAGGCTCTAATCCCAGGGGCTCCAGCACAACCCGGATCTTTGGATCAGGGTTAGGTATGACACAACATCTGTTCAAACACCACCGAGAAAAACTGGGTCCAGTAGAACCAAGGAACACAGGAACCCTGTCCAACCAGTGACTCAGGTTCCTTTCTATCTGTGCCGGGTTTACCTTGGACACAAACTCTGCAGCCAGCCCCACAAAACCCAAAGGACTCCCCAATCCCAGACGCTCTAACACAGCCAGGTTCATAGGATCCCAGGAGCTCAGTCACACCAGGATGTCAGGGTTCCAGAAGCAGCTTGATTCCCAGAAACACTGACACATCCATAATATCAGGATCTCAGGATCTCAGTGACATATGGACTATGAGGTGTTCTGACAAAACTAGGGTTACAGGAAGGGCAGGCCCCAATTAGATAGCAAGGGCAGGTAGCACTGGAGATATTCAGATGGCAGAAGGCAAGCATAAGAATATAAGCAACAGAAACCAAGGTTACTTGACATCATCAGACCCCAATTCTCCAACCATAACAAGTTCTGGATATACCATCACACCAGAAAAGCAAGATTCAGTCCAAAGTTACTTCTCATAATGATGATAGAGGACTTGAAGAAGGACATAAATAACACTTTTTAAAAAAATACAAGAGAATATAGGCACACAGATAGAATCCCTTAAAGAGGAAACCCAAATCCATTAAAGAGCTACAGGAAAAGACAAGCAAACAGGCAAAGGAAATGAACAAAACCATCCAAGATCTAAAATGGAAATAGAAACAATAAAGAAATTACAAAGGGAGACTACAATGGAGTTAGAAAATCTAGGAAAGAGATCAGAAGTCAAAGATGCAAGTATCACCAACAGAATACAAGAGGTAGAAGAAAGAATCTCAGTGGCAGAAGATACCAGAGAAAACATTGACACAACAATCAAAGAAAATACAAAATGCAAAAAGCTCCTAACCCAAACCATACAGGAAATCCAGGGCACAACGAGACAACCAAACCGAAGGATAATAGGTAGAGATGCGAGTGAAGATTCACAACTTAAAGGACAGTAAATATCTTCAACAAAATTATAGAAGAAAACTTCCCTAACCTAAAGAAAAAGATGCCCATGAACATACATGAAGCCTGCAGAACTCCAAATAGATTGGACCAGAAAAGAAATTTGTCCCATCACATAATAATCAAAATACCAAATACATTAAACAAAGAAAGAATATTAAAAGCAATAATGGAAAAAGGTCAAGTGACATATAATGGTAGACCTATCAGAATTACATCAGACTTCTTATCAGACACCATAAAAGCTAGAAGATCCTGGCCAGATGTTATATAGACTCTATGAGAACATAAATGTCAGCCCAGACTACTATACACATCAAAACTGCCAATTACTGTAGATGGAAAAAGCAATATATTTCATGACAAAACCAAATTTGCACAATGTTTTTCCACAAATCCAGCTCTACAAAGGATAATATAAGGTAAAACAGCAACACAAGGAGGGAAACTATACTCAAGAAAAAGCAAGAAAGTAATCTCTAAGCAAACCTAAAAGAAGATAGTCACATAAATATAATTCCACTTCTAACAACAAAAATAACAGGAAGTAGCAATCACTTTTTCTTAATACCTCTTAACATCAATGGACTTAATTTCCCAATAGAAATACATAAACTAACAGACTGAATACATAAACAGGACACAACATTTTGCTGCATACAGGAAATGCACCTCAGTGACAAACACAGATATTAACTTAGAGTAAAAGCCTGGAAAACAATTTTCCAAGCAAGTGGTTCCAAGAAACAAGATAGAGTAGCCATTCAAATATCAAATAAAATCAACTTTCAACCAAAAGTTTTCAAAACAGATAAGGAAGTATACTTCATACTGGTCAAAGGAAAAACCTCCCAAGATGAACTCTGAATTGTGAACATCTATGCTCCAAATGCAAGGGCACTCACATTCATAAAATAAACTATAATAAAGATCAAAGCACACATCACACCCTGTATGGAGATCTCAACACCCCACTCTCAGCAATGAACAGATCATGGAAATCTAAACTATACAGAGACACATTGAAACTAACAGAAGTTATGAACCACATGAATATAACTGACATTTATAGAGCATTTCATGCTAACATAAAAGGATATATTTCTTCTCATCACCTCATGGTACCTTTTCCAAAAATGACCATATAATTGGTCACAAAGCAGGAGTAAACAGACACAAGAAGATTGAAATAATCCTGTGTACCCCATTAGATCACCACGGACTAAAATTGGTCTTAAATTCCAACAAAATGAAGGGAAGAAACACATACAAATGGAAGCTGAACAACTCTCTACTCAATAATATCTTTGTCAGGGAATAAATAAAGAAAGAAATTAAAAACTTTTTAGAATTTAATGAAAAGGATGACAAATTATACCAAAACCTATTGGACACAGTGAAAGCAGTAGTAAGAGGAATACTCATAGCTCTATGTGGATACGAAAGAGAAACTTCAGAGAGCTTACACTAGCACCTTGACAGCACACCTGAAAGCTCTAGAACAAAAAGAAGCAAATACACCAAAGAGGAGTAGATGGCAAGAAATGATCAAACTCAAGGCTTAAATCAACCAAATACAAACAAAAAGAACTATACAGAGAATCAAGAAAGCCAGGAGATTATTCTTTGAGAAAATCGATAAGATGTATAAACCTTTAATTAGTCAGACTAACCAGACGGTACAGAGAGAGTATCCAAATTAATAAAAACACTTGTAAAGATCAGGAATTCAAGGCCCATACCAAAACATTGAATAAGCAATATACAGCAACCTAGGAGCCAACATCAAACTAAATGGAGAGAAATTTGAAATAATCCCACTAAAATCAGGGACTAGACAAGGCTACCCACTCTCTTCCTACCTATTCAATATAGTACTCAACGTTCTTGCTAGAGCAATTAGACAACAAAAGGAAGTCAAATGGATATAAATTATAAAGGAAGAATTCAAAATATCACTATTTGCAGATTATATCATAGTATACTTGAATGACACCAAAAATTCCACCAGAGAACTCCTAAACCTGATGAACAAGTTCAGCAAAGTTGCTGGATATAATCTTAAAGCAGTGGCCTTTCTCTCCTCAAAGGATAAAAAGGCTGAGAAAGAAATTACAGAAACAACATCCTTTACAATAGTCACAATCAATATAAAATACCTTGTCATGGCTCCAACTAAGCAAGTGAAAGATCTATAATGCAAAAAATTCGAAATCTCTAAAGAAAGAAATGAAAAAATATTTCAGAAGGTGGAAAAATATCCCATGCTCATGGATTAATAGGGTTAATATAGTAAAAATGACAATTTTGATGAAAGCAATCTACAGATTAAATGCAATCCTCATCAAAATTCTGACTCAATTCTTCATAGAGTAGAAAAAGCAACTTGCAAATTCATTTGGAATAACAAAAAAGCCAGGATAGCATAAACTATTCTTGACAATAAAAGAATTTATGGGTGTTCACCATCCCTGACCTCAAGATGTATTAAAGAGCCATAGTGACAAAAACTGCATGGTATTGGTAGACAGGCAGGAAGATCAGTGAATTAGAATTGAAGACCTTGAAATGAACCCACACACATATGGTTACTTGGTATTTGACAAAGGAGCAAAAAACCATCCAGTTGAGAAAGGTCAGCAGTTTTTCTTTTCTTTTCTTTTCTTTTTTCTTTCCTTTTAATTTTTTCACTCCATATTCCATTCCCCACCCCATCCACCCTCTGTCTGCTCCACATCTCACACTTTCTCCCCACCAACATATCTCCACATGGGTGCCCCCACCTCCAACCCTATCTGACCTCTAAACTCCCTGTGACCTCCATTCTCTTGAGGGTTAGGTTCATCATCTCTGAATCAACACAGACCTGTATGTCTTCTTCTGGTTTTGGGGGGTCCTCATATCAGCTGGTGTATGCTGTCTCTTTGGTGGTCTAGTGTTTGTGAGATCTCAAGATTAATTGAGAACGCTGGTCCTCCTACAGAATCACTCTTCTCATCAGGTTCTTTCATACTTCCCCAACTCAACAACTGAGGTCAGCTGTTCATTGAATGGGTTAGGTATCTGCATCTGACTCTTTCAGCTGCTTGCTGGGTCTTTTGAAGGGCAGTCATGATAGACCCCATTTGTGATCTTTCCGTAGCCTCAGTAATAGTGTCAGTCCTTGGGACCTCCACTTGAGCTGTATCCCACTTTGGGTCTGTTGCTGGACCTTCTTTTTCTCAGGCTGTTTTCCATTTCCATCCTTGTATTTATTTCAGACAGGAACAGTTATGGGCTAGAGATGTCACTGTGTAATGGGAACCCCATCCCTCAGTTGATATCCTGTCTTACTGTTGTAGGTGGGCTCTATAAATTCCCTCGCCCTACTGTTAGGTGTTTCATCTATGGTCCCTCCCTTTGAGTCTTGGGAGTCTCTCACCTCCCAGATCTCTGGTGCATTGTGGGGGTCCGCCCAATCTTCTATTTCTTGAGGTTCCCTGTTTACATTCTTTCCACTGACCCTCAGGGCTTCAGTCCATTTCTCTCAACCAATCAAAGGTCAGATTTCCCTTTCCTCCACTCCCCACCACACACTATCCACTGTCCTTCCCATGTCCCTCCCTTCCTTCATACTTGTGATTGCTTTCTTCTTTCTCCCAAGTGAGACTGAGTCATCCTCACTTGGGCAGTTCACCTCGTGGAGCTTTTTGAGTTCTATGGATTGCATATTGGGTATTCTGTATTTTTTGTTTGGCTAACATCCACTTATTAGTGAGTACATAGCATTCATGTCCTTTTGTGTCTGAGTTTCCTCTCTCAGGATGCTATTTTCTATTTCCATCAAGTGTAAATGTTAGCACTCTGGACTCTGAAGACAGCATTTTAACAAATGGTGCTTGTTCAACTGGCAGTTTGAATGTAGAAAAATGCAAATCAAGCCATTGTTATCTTCTTGTACTAAGCTCAACACCAACTGATCATGGAACTCCATATAAAACCAGATACACTTAAACTTATAGAGGTTAAAGTGGGGAAGAGCCTCAAACACATGGACACAGAGGAAAATTTCCCAAAGAGAACACCAATGGCTTATGATCTAAGATCAACAATTGAGAAATGGGACCTCATAAAGTTGCACAGCTTATGTAAGGCAAAGGACACTGTCAATAGGACAAAAAGGCAACTAACAGATGGGGTACAGAGCTAAACAATGAATTTTCAACTGAGGAATATCGAATGGACCAGAAGCACCTAAAGCAATGTTCAACATCTTTAGTCATCAAGGAAATGCAAATCAAAACAAACCTGAGATTCCACCTCATATCAGTCAGAATGGCTAAGATAAAAAATTCCGGTGACAGCAAATGCTAGTGAGGATGTGGAAAAAGAAGAACAGTCCTTCATTGCTGGCAGGATTGCAAGCTGGTAAGTCTACTGTGGAAATCAGTCGGGCAGTTCCTCAGAAAATTGAACATATTGCTACCTGAGGACCCAGCTATACCACTCCTGGGCATATACCCAGAAGATGATCCAACTTGTAAGAATGACACATGCTCTACTATTTTCATAGAAGCCTTATTTAGAATAAATAAAGCCAGGTGCTTTAAAGAACCCAGATGTCTTTCAACAGAGGACTGGATACAGAAAATATGGTACATTTACACAATGGAGTACTACTCAGTTATTAAAAATGATGAATTCCTTTTAATACTTAGGCAAGTGGATAGAACTAGGAAATATCATTCATCATCCTGAATGAGGTATCCCAACCACAAAAGAACACATATGGAAGGCACTCACTCATAAGTGGATATTATCTCAAAAGTTCCAAATAATCAAGAAACAATTCTCAGACCACATGAAGCTCAAGAAGAAGAAAGACCAAAGTGTTGGTGCTTTGGTCATTCTTGGAGAACAAAATATGCACAGGAGCAAATATGGAGATAAAGTGTAGAGCAGAGACTGAAGGAAAGGCCATCCAGACACTGTCCCACCTAGGGAGTCATAACATATACAGTCACCAAACACAGACACTATTGTGGATATCAAGAAGTGCGTGTTGATAAGAGCCTGATATGGCTGTCTCCTGAGAGATCCTACCAGAGCCAATACAGAAATGGGTACTCACAACTATTCATAGGACTGAGAATAGGGTCCCAAATAGAGGAGTTAGAGAAAGGACTGAAGGAGTTGAATGGGATTACAACCCACAGGAAGAACAGCAATATCAACCAATTAGGCCCCTAAGAGCTCCCAGGGACTAAGCCATCAACAAAGGAATACACATGGCTCTAGCTGTGTACTTTGAGGAGGATGGCCTTGTCATGCATCAATGGGAGTAGAGGTCCTTGGTCCTATGAAGACTCAATATATGCCCCAGTAGGGGAACTGAGGGTGGGGAGATAGGGATGGGTGGGTGGGTGGTGGCTGCTCATAAAAGCAGGGGGAGGAAGGATAGGGTTTCTGGGGAGGGGAATGAGAAAGGGGATAACATTTGAAATATAAAGACAACATCCAGCAAAACATGTGTCAAATTTATTCATATTGAGTTTGTATAATTTTGACTTTCTAAAGTTGCTTTTTTCCACAGAACTCATCTTAAAAATATCTTTTTCCTTTGGTGATTAAACATTGTATTCTGTGTCAGCACCAAGATGGGTTCAGATGCTGCACTGGCATGAAATCATGCTGGAACCTTGGTATATGTACACAAAACAGGACTTGTACAACAGAAAACTTGTATTATTATGAATGTTTTACAGTTAAGCAAGTGTTTGAGAGACATGCAAAAATGCCTCCAGTAGTACCCATAAATTTGCTCTTAATGTGGAGAGAGAAGTTTGGATTCCCTGGTTCCGACAACACAGACCAAGGCATGGCTTTGGTGGTAGATAGGCATTTTGGCTGACTATAGCTAAGATATATAGATGAGATGCAACCACAACCCTGGGCTTATACTAATTTCAGAAAAATTATGAGGCTCTAGATGGAGACTTGTTGATGACATTTGTTTTTCATCTTTTTAGTGTTATACTTTTTTTTTTCATTATGCTAAACTCTGTGCACCTGGAATGTATCAAATATTCTGTGAAACATTTTGCTGTACTGACAAGAACTACTGTAATGATGGCAATGTTAACTTAGATACCTCATAAATAGTTATAGAGGGTATGAATCAAAAGAAAGAGTGAATGATGACTAAAATAATGAGGATTTAAGTACCACATGCCCCTGTATTCTTGACATTTATAAAATCCAGATCCCATACTCCTCTCTATGTCAGTAAATATTCCAATACAAACCCAGTGTTTTTATTTCCTCATTTCAATTAATAAAAAAGAGAAATCTACAGATCAAAAAACCTCAATTCTGCCTTCTGGTGAATGTTCTAGTTCTGGTTCTCTGGTACCTCCTACTCGACTTCATTTACTCTTATGTTCTGATGCCAACTGTGCAAAAAACACCATTGCAAAAAGGGTCATTTTCTGATGGATCTTCATGTTATGGATCAAGGAAATCAGCCTATATAGAAACAGGGCCAAGGAATTGTATTCCCAGAGGAATGACTGGCAGAAGGTAAAAGAGGTAGAGGTAGAGTTTGTGTTAGTCAGAGCTGGAAAGACAATGAGAAGTTAAAAGGAATTCTGAAACTTAAACACAAGGAATAGTCAGTATATTTGATGAAGTTCTAATGCCTACCACCTTTTGGGAAACGTCATCTGGCCATAGCTACTCATGTCCTCTGAACTCTTGGCCGAGGTAATGCTATCCACTTTACTATTCTCATAGTCAAAGCAATTGTGTCAAGTGGAAAAATGAGCTATAAGCCGGGTGGTGGTGGTGCACACCTTTAATCCCAGCACTTGGGAGGCAGAGGCAGGAGGATTTCTGAGTTTGAGGCCAGCCTGGTCTACAAAGTGAGTTCCAGGACAGCCAGGGCTATACAGAGAAACCCTGTTTTGAAAAACGAGAGAGAGAGAGAGAGAGAGAGAGAGAGAGAGAGAGAGAGAGAGAGAGAGAGAAGGAAGGAAGGAAGGAAGGAAGAAAGAAAGAAAGAAAGAAAGAAAGAAAGAAAGAAAGAAAGAAAGAAAGAAAGAAAGAAAGAAAGAAAGAAAAATTACCTGAATACTAGTCACTTCTCTTTATTTGAAGAGGCATGTGTGGAATGAGAGTCTTCAGCATATTTGACTATAATACTGCATTTAGTGAATCAATGATTAGATGTAGGTTTCAACTATCAACATAGGTTTATAACAGAAGCTGTAATGATCAGAAAGAATTTTAGAAAACTCCTGTAATTTGGAAACATAATTAACCATTTACATTGAATTTATCAGCCACTCACTTTACATTACTTCTAATTAGCATGTTAACTCTCCCACAGTAAAACAAGATCTGGTTGTTTGAGAAAATCAACAGGATAGTTAAATTCTTATCCAAACTAACTAAATTGCACCAAGACAGTATCCAAATGAACAAAATCAGAAATGTTAAAGGAGATACAATAACAGAAATTGAGGAAATCTAAAAATATCCTCAGGTCTTACTTCAAAAGCCTATATTCAACAAAATTAAAGAATCTAGATGAAATGGATGATTTTCTAGACAGATAACATGTACCAAAATTAATTCAAATGAATCAGGAGCCTTTATATACTCAAAGGATAAACAGGATGAGAACAGTTAAACTATCTATTAACAGTCAAACTATTAGATAAGTTAAACTATCTAAAGTGTCACATAGCCCCTAAAATAATCGTGACCTGATTGTTTTAGTGCAGAATTCCACCACATCTTCAAAGAAGACCTATTACCAATAATTTTCGAACTGTTTCACAGAAAAGAAAAAGAAGACACACTACCTAATTCATTCTGTGAAGATACAATTACTTTGATACTTAAATCACACAAATACCCAACATGAAAGAAAACTTCCCAGAAATATCTCTTATATATATTGATGCAAAAATACTCAATAAAATTCTTGGAAACTGTATCCAAGAACAAAAGAAAACTGTCATTCATCATGATCAAGCAGGCTTCATCACATGGATGCAGGGATGGTTTAACATAGACAAATCCATCAATATAATATAAAAACTACAAAAACCATCATAATCCATCCACTATATGAACAAAATAAAAGAAAAAAATCACATTATTATCTCATTAGATGCTGAAAAAGCTATTGAAAAATACAACAACTCTTCATGGTAAAAGCCTTGGAGAGATCAGAAATGAAAGACACATACCTAAATATAGTAAAAGTATTATACACCAAACCAACAGCCAGCATCAAGTTAAATGCAGAGAAACTTGAAGCAATTCCACCAAAATCAGGGACTAGGCAAAGATGCCCATGTTCTCTCTATTTATTTAATACAGTACTCAAAGTTTTGGCAGGAGGAAGTAAACAAAAAAAGGGGATCAAAGGGTTACAACTTGGAAAGGAAGAAGTCAAAGTATCAGCATTTCTGGATGAAATGATAGTATACATAAGTATCCAAAAAATTCGACCAGAGACCTTCTACAGCTGATAACTTCAGCAAAGTGGCTGGATATAAAATTAATTCAAATGAATTAGGAACCTTTATATACTCAAAGGATAAACAGGATGAGAACAAAATTAGGGAAGTAACACCATTTACAATAGTCACAAATGATATAAAATACCTTGGTGTGACTCTAACCAAGCAAGTGAAAGATCTGAATAACAGGAACTTCAAGTACCTGAAGAAAGAAATAGATTTCAGAAGAGGGAAAAATCTCCCATGCCCATGGATTGGCAATATTAATACAGTAAAAAATGGCCATCCTGTTGAAAGCAATCTACAGATTCAATGCAATTCATATCAAAATTACAACTCAATTCTTCATAGAGTTAGAAAAAGCAATTTTCAAATACTTTTGGAAGAACAAAAAAACCTTGGTTATCAAAAACTATTCTCAAAAATAAAAGAACATCTGGGGGAATTCACTATCCCTGACCTCAAAGTGTATTACAAAGCAATAGTGATAAAAAAAAAGCTGCATGATATTAGTACAGTAACAAGCAGGTAGATCAATGGAATGGAATTGAGGACCCACAAATGAATCCACCCACCTATAGTCACTTGATCCCTGACAAAGGAGATAAAACCCTCCAGTGGAAAAAAAGACAGCATTTTCACCAACAGTGCTGGTTCTACTGGAAGTCAGTATGTAGAAGAATGAAAACTGATCTTTTCTTATCTCCCTGTACAAAGCTCAAGTCCAAGTGGATCAAGCACCTCCACATAAAACCAGTTACTCTGAAACTAATGGAAGAGTAATTGGGGAAGAGTCTCGAACACATAGGCACAAGGGAAATTTTCCTGAACAGAACACCAATGGTTTATGCTCTAAGATCAACAATTGACAAATGAAACTTCATAAAATTACAAAGTTTATATATGAAAAAGGACACTGTCAATAGGACAAAAAGGCAACCAACAGATTGGGGAAAGATGTTTACTAATCCTAAATACAATAGAGGACTGATATCCAACATATGCAATGAACTTATGAAATTAGACTCTAAAGAATCAAATAACACTCTTTTAATAATTGGGTACATAGGTAAAACCAGAGTTTTCAACTGAGGAATATCGAATGGTAGAGAAGAACCTAAATTTTTTTCAAAACCCTTAGTCATCAGAGAAATGCAAATCAATACTGTATGACTGGCAAACTTATCAATGCTCTACAGTTGGGTATAAATTCAGCTTGTAACACCATACAGCTCCCTTTCTTCCATCTTTGCCCAGGCTCACCCTTAAAAATCTCTCCCCCTGTCACACCAACCCCTTCTCCTCAGAGAAGCAAGAACCCCACTCCCCGCCTTTTACACAAATGCACACTGGGGCATGAGTGCCAGCAGGTTTAGTCACATCTTCTATTGAGGACCAAACAGACAAACTAAGTAGGGAGTAAAGGAATCCAGTGGCAGGGAACAGAGACCAAGACAGTCCTTTTCTACTTGTTAGGAGAACCACATGAATACCAAACTATACATTTGTTACAAATGTGTAGACTGTCTTAAGTCCATGTCCTGCATGCTCCCTGGTTGGTGGCTCATTATCTGTGACCCCCCACCTTGGTCACAGGTTAGTTGACTATGTGTGTCTTCTTCTCCAACATGCTCATTTCTATGCCCAACTCTTCCACAAGATTTCTAGGGCTCCACCTGGTATTTGGCATAGGTCTTTTGCATTTGCTTCCATCCAATACTGGATGAAGAGTTTCAGGGGACAATTGTGTTACATTCCTCTCTGAAAGTAAAGCAAAATATTATTAATAGAGTCAGGAGTTTGCTCTCTCACATAGGATGGGTCTCAAGTTGGGACAGTAATTGGTTGGATGTTCCCACAGTCTCTGCTCCATTTTTATCCCTGCATTTCTCTTAGGCAAGATAAATCTTGGACCTAAAGTTTTGTAGGTATATTGATATCCCCTTCCCTCCTCTTGAATTCTTGCCTGATTACAGGAGGTGAGTATTTCAGTCTCTGTATCACTGTCTAGTAGAAATCTATGCTAAGGTCACCTCTGTAGTCTCCTAGTATCCTATCCCAATCCAGGCCACCAACTAATTACCAGAGGTGCCACTCACTGACTTCCATTTTCACACCCAGGCATCTCTCAATCTCCTTCTTCTCACACTGGATCACTATCCTTGTTCTACATATCACCTCCTCTCCTATCAAGTTGTCTCTTTATCTAGCTCCTGTGATTACCTATTTTCCCCTTCTGAGTGAGATACACTCATCCTTCCTTTGAACCTCCTTATTACCAAGTTTCTTTTCCTCTCTGGATTATAGCATGGTTATCCTGCACTTTATGGCTAATGCCCATTTAAAAGTTAGCTTAGACCCTATGTGTCTTTCTGGCTCTGATTTCCCTCATTCAGGATGATATTCTCAAGTTCCATCCCTTTGCCTGCAAAATGTCTGATGTCTTTGTTTTTAATAGTCGAATAGTAAGTATTCCATTTTGTAGATGTAACACATTTTCTTTATCCATTTTTCAGTCTGTGTAACTTCTGACATTTCATTAACTGGGTCTCTGGAAAACTCATGCAATCACATGATTGAATTCCTGATCAGCAATCACAATCTATTTTTGCATTTACTTTTGATTTTGTTGACTTTCTTTATTCCTGTTACCCCCTAGTGAACTTATTTAGCTTGGATAAGATTTCTTCCTAGATATTTGGGACATTGTTCACGTATAACCTGGGATGCAGGACACGTTGATGATAAAAACCAATTTGGGCAGTAGATGAGAAGCAGACAGCTTATCCAGGTGAGAAAAGAGTATAGGTCCACTCAAATGAGCAGCACTAGAAGTCTCCTCAGCTTTCAGTAGTTGGTCAAGATCGAGAAAGAAGTTGTGAGAACATTCTGGAGATATAACCAAACAAAAGAAAAAGAAAGTATCTCTGTCCCTTCAAAGACTAAAGCATGCATCAAAACAATGCATGTCCAAGGTAATGAGATGCTACAGTCTTTCCTCCCAGGCTAAGAAACTATCTGAGCAAGTGTTATGTTCTGATCACTACCTAGAAGTAAAACTAGTTTGCTCAGTGCTTTAGTCAAACTCAAGTTCCTTATTGTAGTGGCAATTACCCATCATCATGCTGTGCACCCAGCTGTAGACATGGATTTTCTTGTAACATTTGTCTCCTTCATCCCATAAAATAGTCTAGAGTGTAGCTTCAAAGCCTATTTTCTGGGTAACCTTATTTTTGTTACTCCTGGGTTGGCTGCCACCAAGAAGTAACCAGGTCTTCATAGTTCTAAAATTAATGTAATCGTGTAGATATTAGTGTTATAAGCCTAACAGAAATATAATTTAAACTATGATCTTTTTTTAGTTGTCAATTTAGTTTTTGACCTGCCTGTTTTCTGTTTACTATTCTATTTTCTATCCCAGCTCCTGTCACTCAATACCACCACTCTCACTTTATAATGAGTTATTTGGTTCAGATATGGTTTGCATCCTTCCCTGAATGTTTGTGTGCTGGACACATGATCCCTAACATGGTTGGGTGGTAGTGATATCTCGTAAAAGATGATGAAATCTTCTTAACACCTTGAGTGCTTCTTCACTCTTCAGTGAGACTAATATGAATCTTGCAGAGTAAGTTGGTCCTCTACAAACTTGACTTATACATTCTGTCCCTTCTGCATGTTTGATATTCCCTTTCCATTTGTCAGTGAGGTTGCAATGCAGCCAGGGACACTGCCATGTTATTTGGGCCCCCAAAACTCTATTGTGACCAATAGAAACTACTTACCTTATAAAGTATCTAACTTTAGGTATATTGTTATGACAGCAGAAAGCAGACTAATAAAGGATTTTGTGGTAGGACTTCCTTTTGGGGCATTTCTATTGTTCTGACGCCATTTGACTTTTTGAGTTTTCTTAGAAGAGAAGCAGCATAAATTTCCAGTCACTTAGGGGCTCTGTTAAAGCAGAGGATGCCATCTGAAAAAGAGGCAGAGAAGACTGCATATATTTATTCCAGACTTTGTATAGACCGACACACAAAAATTAAACAAAACATCAATAGTAGCTACTGCACTGCTGATAAATACTACTACTACTGCTGCTGCTGCTGCTGCTGCTGCTGCTGCTGCTGCCGCTACTACTACTATACTACTTGTAGTAGTATAGTAGTCGTAGTCGTAGTCGTAGTCGTAGTCGTAGTTGTAGTCGTAGTCATAGTTATGGTACTTGATGTCTTGATGTTTAGATTTTAAAACCCTCTTTTACTCATAAGTTGAGGCTGTGTAATTCATATACCTTTCTATGCCCAATTATTTCCTCCAGTTATCTTCTCTCCTCCCACTGGGAATTCTTGAAACATTGATGACTCACACCCTAATAAAAATACACCATTTTTATTATATTTGTGAACTTCATCACAATTATACTGTTATTTTGATCATATTTACTTCCCTCCAAGTCTTCTTGGCATCATCCTAAACATTTCTCTTCTAGTTTCAGTCAATAGCCACACATGGATAAAGAAGGAACATGCAAACTCCCACCCCTAGCTGAGGTACTAAGGGGAAGTCAGTTTTATTTTAGAGTGTGGACTCAGGAGATTGGCCATGTGGCAGTGGCTAGTCCAATGCTCATTCTTGTAGGAACAGCACAAATTTAACTCAGTTCGTTATTTTTTATTTAAATCAGAAATGGGTACAGAAATGGGCACTTGGTCCTTTGGAACTAATGTTACAGTTATTAACTGCCTTGCAGATACTGGGAGTCAAACCCAGGGAACAACCTGTCCTCTTAACTACTGAGCCATCTCTACAGAGTAGAAGACATGTATTTTTCCTCAAAGACATAGTCCTCCCTTCTGCCTGGTCCCTGCTGCTCAGGAAGACTCCTGTTTAGTCTGTACTCGTGAAGACTCCATATCCAGATACATCCTAGAGTACCTGCTGCAATCAGAATAGTTCATAGGAAACCCCCTTAATCTCCACTGCCAGTTCCGTAGCTGCTATTCAGAGCCTGGTGGACTCAGTACACATCACGCACCAAAATTCAATACCACTCCCATTCTTTCTTTCACTTCCACCCCTTCCACTTGGTCCTTGCTGCTGGACTGGACTCTTAGATGGTCTGCACTGGTGAAGAAGGGTAAGACAATAAACATCTCACAACAAGGTCAAAAGCCAAGAGCCACAAGCACATATAGCTACCTACAAAAAATAAAAACATAGCAGGAACCCACAGACATCTCTTTTCAATATCTCACAATATTGATGGACTCAACTCACTCATAAAAAGATATAAGCTAACCGACTTGATATGAAAACAAGATCCAGGATTTTGCTGCATATGTGAAAGACAGTTCTACAACAAAGACAGGCACTATCTCATAGTAAAAGAATGGGAAACCATCTTTAAAGCAAATGGTCCCAGGAAACAAGCAGGAGCTGCCATCCTAATATCCAATAAAATAGATTTTCAATCAAAAATTATCAAGTGTGATGAAGAAGAACACTTCATATTCATCAAGGGGAAAATCCACCAAGAGACAGTCTCAATTCTGAACATCTATGCCCCAAATGCAAAAGTACCCAAGTTAATAAAAGTAATTTTAGTAAAACTCAAAATATACATTGATCCCCACACAAAAATAGTGGGATATTTCAACATTCCAGTCTCACCAATGGACAGGTCATTGAGACAGGAACTAAACAGAGACACAGTGAAACTAAGAGAAGGTATGAAGTTATGAACAAAATGGATTTAACAGATATCTACAGAACATTTCACCCTAAAACAAAAGAATAGACCTTCTTTTAAGCACCCCTACCTTCTCCAAAATCAACCATATAATTGGTCAGAAAACAACCCTCAACAGATATAAGAAGATTGAAATAATACCATGCATCCTCACCCAAGAGGAGTAGAATGCAGAAAATAGTAAAACTCAGGGCTGAAATCAGCCCAATAGAAATAAAGATAATAAAAAGAATAAGCAAAACCAAAAGCTGGTTCTTTGAAAGAATCAACAAGCTACATAAACCCCTAGCCAAACTAACTAAAGTTCCAAGAGCCAGTATCCAAATTAATAAAATCAGAAATGAAAAGGGAGACAACAGCAGGAAAGGAGAAAATTTTAAAATTCCTTAGATTCTACTATAAAACACTATACTCAACAAAACTGGAAAATCTAGATGAAATGGATGATTTTCTAGACAGATGTCACATCCCAAAGTTAAATCAATAGCAGGTAAACTATCTAAACAGGGCCATATCCCACAAGGAAATAGAAGTCATTAAAAATCTCCCAACCAAAAACAAAAAAACAAAACAAAAAACAAAAACAGCAACAAAAAAAAAACAAGCAAACAAACAAACAAATGCCCACAGGGCCAAATGGATTTAGTGTGTAACTATCAGACCTTCATATAAGACCTGATACTAATCTTCCTCAAACTATTCCATAAACTAGAAACAGAAGGAACTATACCTAACTCATTCTATGAAATCACAATTACTTTGAAACCTAAACCACACAACGACTTAACCAAAATAGAGAACTTCAGACCAGTCTCACTTATGAATATCAATGCTAACATAATCAATAAAATTCTTGCAAACCAAATCCAAGAACACAACAAAACCATCATTCAAAATGATCAAGTAGGTTTCATCCCAGGGATGCAAGGTTGGTTTAATACACAAAAATTCATTAAAATAGCCTACTATGTAAAGAAACTTAAAGAAAAAAAATCACATGATCATCTCCTTAGGTGCAGAAACAGTATTTGACAAAATACAAAACCACTTCATTTTAAAAGTATTAGAGAAATCAGGAATTCAAGGACCATATCTAAACATAATAAAAGCAATTAACTGCAAACCAACATCCAGTATCAAATTAAATGGAGACATACTTGAAGCAATCCCACTGAAACTGAGGACAAGACATAGATGTCCCCTCTCCCCATATCTATTCAATACAGTACTGGAAGTGTTAGCTGGAACAATAACACAATGAAAAGAGATCAAGGGAATATAAATTGGTAAAGAAGAAATAAAGGTAACACTACACGCAGATGATATGATAGTATACTTAATCAACCCTAAAAATTCTACTAGGGAATTTCTCCAGCTGATAAGCAACTTTAGCAAAGTGGCCAGATACAAAATTAACTCAAATAAATCAAATTATACAAAGGATAAACAGGCTGAGAAAGAAATTAGTGAAATAATTCCCTTCACAATAGGCACAAATAGTATAAAATATATTGGGGTAATTCTAATGAAACAAGTGGAATACCTGTATGGCAATAACTTCAAGTCTCTCAAGAAAGAAATCAAAGAATATCTCAGAAAATGGAGAGATCTCCCATACTCAGGGATTGTCAGAATTAACATAGTAATAATGTCCATCCTTCCAAAGGCAATCTATAGATTCAATGCAATCCCCATCAAAATTCCAACTAAATTCTTCAAAGACATGGAAAGAGCAATTTTAAAATTCATCTGGAAAGGGAAAAAACCCAGAATAGTGAAAACAATTCTTAACAATAAAAGAACAGCTAGGGGAATCACCATCCCTGACCTCAAGTTTTACTACAGAGCAATAGTTATAAAAACTGCATGGTATTGATACAGAAAGAGACATGTTGATAAATGGAATAGAACTGAAGAGCCAGAAATAAAAAAAACAAACTTACTGATACTTTATCTTTGACAAAAAACGCCAAAAATATACAAATGCGAAAAGAAAGCATCTTCAATAAATGGTGCTGTTCTGACTGGCTGCCTATACATAGGAGAATGAAAATAGACCCATATTTGTCACCTTGTTCAAAGCTCAAGTCCAAGTGGATAAAGAACCTTAACATAAAACCAGATACACTGAATGAAGTAGAAGAGAAAGTAGGAAAGAGCCTTGAACACATTGGCACAGGGTGAAATTTCCTAAACAGAACTCCAAAGGCTCATGCTCTATGATCAAGAAATAATGAATGGGATCTCATGAATCTGAAAAGCTTCTGTAAGGCAAAGGACAGATAAGACAAATAAGCAACCTACAGATTTAGAAAAATATCTTCACTAACCCCATATACAATAGAGTGCTAATTTCAAAATATATAAGAACACAAGAAGTTAATCTCCAAAAATACAAACAATGCAATAAAAAAAATGTGGTAGAGAACCAAATAGAGACTTCACAACTGAGGAATCTCGAATGACTGAGAAACACCTAAAGAAATGTTCAAAGTTCTTAGTGATCAGATAAATGCAAATCAAAATGACTCTCATATTCTGACTTACACCAATCAGAATGTCTAAGATCAATACCTTAAGTGATAAAACATGTCGGAGAACATGAAGAGAAAGAGGAACTCTCCTCCATTGCTGGTGAGATTGCAAACTGCTACAACAACTATGGAAATCAATCTGGAGGTTCCTCAGAAAATTGGAAATAGATCTAATTGAAGACCCAGCTATACCACTCTTAGGAATATACCCAAGTGATGCCCTACATGCCACAGTGGCACATGTTCTACTATGTACATAGCAGCCTTATTTGTGAAGTTGGAAACAACCCGGATGTCCCATGACAGAAGAATGGATAAAGAAAATGTGGTTCATTTACATAATGGAATACTACTCAGCTATGAAGAAGGAAGACACCTTGACTATGGCAGGCAAATGGATGGAACTAGAAAATATCATCCTGAGTGAGGTAACTCAGTCTCAAAAGGACATGCATGGTATGTACTCACTATTAAGTGGATACTATCCAAAAAATAGTACAGAATGCCCAATAGACAGTCCAGAGAACTCAAAAAGCTCAACCAGCTGAAGTGACCAAGTGAGAATGCTTTAGTCCTACTTGGGAGAGAGAAGAAATCATTCACATGTGAAGAGGGAGGGAGGTACCTTGGAGGGAAAGTAGACAGGGAGGTTGAGGGAACAGGGGAACCTGATTTGGGATTGGGTAAGGGAAATTAACTGAAGACCTGAGAGCCAGCAGAAGGAATGTAGACAGGCATCCTCAGTAACTAGGAGGTTGGGGGCAGACCCGCAGATGCACCAGAGACCTGGGAGTTGAGAGACTCCAAGAACTCAAAGGGAGGGATCCTAGATGAAATGCCTGACAATAGGGAGAGGGAGGGAACTTATAGAGCTTACCTCCAGCAGGAAGACAGGACATCAATTACAGGGATGGAAATGGAGAGAAGCCTGAGGAGAAGAAGGCCCAGCAACAGGACAAAATGGGATCCAGCTCATGGGGAGGCCCCAAGTTTTGACACTTTTACAGAAGCTATGGACCACTCACACAAGGATCTATCAAGGCTTCCCTCTGAAAGAGCCAACAAGCAGCTGAAAGAGTCAGATGCAATTATTTGCAGCCAAACAATGGGTAGAAAGAGCTGATCCCTGTTACTGAATTAGGGAAGGATGAAACAATCTGAAGAGAAGGGTGATCCTGTAGGTGGACCAGCAGTGTCAATTAATTGGGACCCCTGAGATCTCACAAACATTGGACCATCAAACAGAGAGCATACACCAGCTGATATGAGGCCCCCAACACAAATACAGTAGAGGACTTCCAGGTCTGTGTTCATTCAGAGATGATACACCTAAACCTCAAGAGACTGGAGGCCTTAGAGTGTTTAGAGGTCAGGTGGGGTGGAGGCAGGGTTGGTTGTGGAGTTGTGGAATGTGTAGCAGTTGGAGGGTGTATGGGGTGTGGGGAATGGAATATGAAATGTAAAAATAAATTAAAGATAAAATAAAATAAAAAAGACATAGCCTTCAATCAGTCTAATTCTTTGTAATCTACCTGTTGTCTGTAGCATCTACATCCCAACATCCCAAGACAGACAGCCCAAGAACAAAGCCTTTTTACTACGATTTCCAATGCTTTGCAGGTAATCTCCATAATTGTGAAGTTATTTTGGAGAAGTTATGATCTCCTTGACATGTTTTAAACAACTGAGTGTTATGATGGCAATTCACCCTGTAAACTTTTGGATTGAGGATGGTAGTACATTGACAATGTTGTTTGATAACTCGAGTTTTACAGATTTTACAGATTTACAGATTTAAATGCTTCCCCCTTAAAACAATTCCCATTAGCAGTTCAACAGAGATGCCTCAAGTAAAAACAATTATTTCAAAGAGTTTCCCCTACCAGTAAGGCCATGCCATGGTGGCAAGGTAAAGCTTTCCCAGCTGACTGGGAAAAATATACAAATTATCATTGAGACATATTTATAACTTTGTGGTTGAGACATTTGGAAGAAGTCTAATTTGGAAATTTCAAATGAAACTTTTCATAAAAGGAAATGTCATTATGTTAGATAAAGTTAGATAAAACAAAGTACTGTTCTTTTGTTTTAGATGAATTGGAGATCTCAGATATCTCTTATGAACTATTGTTGGGGAGGGCTATGAAATATAGTTTACTCCTAATAATCAATATTTTCTCATGACCAATGAGTTGGATAGCATATGGATTCTAGAAAAGAAAAATTAGTATGTAAGATATTATGGAATTCCAATCACTACCCAAGCAGAAATTGTATTCCTTTTATTGTCAAGAATATTTGTTGTTGTAGCAAGATAATCTGAAGGAGAAGGTTAGAGATAGAGTGGGCATGATGAACAGGCCAGACTCTCTCAGGACATGTAGTTCTATATAGCACAGCCTTTCTATTGAATGATCAGTCAAATGATCAGTTGCCCTTTGCCTCTTTGCTGTTTTAGAATCAGTTGGACTTTGGTGATATCTAATTATTTGGCGTAACACATAGCTTTGAGTATATCTGGGATTTTATGAATGTTTTGAACAGGCTGTCCAGAGGAAGTTAGGGATATTCTAGTCACACACTCCAAATTCATTGCAACCATCTGTACAAATATCATCTATCTTCCTTTTTGTTGATTGTTATTCCCTCGTGAAGGCATCAAGTAGATTTAATCCAAGAGAAATAAGTATTCTCAATTTTATTAAGAGTGAAGTTTGGGTGCAAATCCAATGGACAGAAGCTGCTGACACCTGTGGTTGAATTAGGGAAAAGCTGGAAGAAGCTGAGGAAGAGGGCAACCCTGGAGGAGGACCAACAGTTTCAATTAACCTGGACTGCAGAGATCTCTCTAACATTGGACTACTAACCAGGCAGCATACACCAGCAGAAATAAGATCTCCAATAAATATACAGCAGAGAACTGCTGGGTCTGGGTTCAGTCAGAGAAGATGCACCTATCGCTCAAGAGACTGGAGCCCCCAGGGAGTTTAGAGGTCTGGTTGGGTGGGTGGTGGGGACATTCTTGTGGAGGCAGGGGTTGGGGATGAGGAACACGATGTGGAATAGTCAGAGCATGGATTGGGAAGGGAATAAAATCTGGAGTTTAGGAAAAGAAAGAAAGAAGGAAGGGAAGGAAGGAAGGAAGGAAGGAAGGAAGGAAGGAAGGAAGGAAGGAAGGAAGGAAGGAAGGAAGGAAAGAAGGA
>NW_018393610.1:0-1488 GCF_900095145.1 Mus pahari | reverse complement strand
ATACCCAAACTTATGGGACACAATGAAGGCAGTCCTAAGAGGAAAACTCATAGCTCTGAGTGCTGCCACAAAGAAACTAGAGAGAGAATACACTAGCAGTCTGAAAGCACACCGAGAACCTCTAGAACAAAAGGAAGCAAATTCACCCAAGAGGAGTAGACAGCAGGAAATAATCAAACTTAGGGCTGAAATCAACCAAGGGGAAACAAGAAGAACTATTCAAAGATTCAACCAAACCAGGAGCTGGTTCTTTGAGAAAATCAACAAGATAGATAAACCCTTAGCCAGACTATCTAGAGGGCACAGGGACAGTCTCCTAATTAACAAAATCAGAAATGAAAAAAAAAGGAGACATAACAACAGATCCTGAGGAAATCCAAAACATCATCAGATCCTACTATAAAGGGCTATACTCAACAAAACTGGAAAACCTGGATAAAATAGACAACTTCCTAGACAGATACCAGGTACCAGAGTTAAATCAGTATCAGATTAGCAATCTTAAAAGTCCCATTTCCCCCAAGGAAATAGAAGCAGTCATTAATAGTCTCCCAACTAAAAAAAATCCCAGAACCAGATGGGTTTAGTGCAGAGTTCTATCAAACCTTCAAAGAGGACCTAATTCTAACTCTCCTCAAAGTACTCCACAAAATAGAAACAGAAGGTACTCTACCCAATTTATTCTATGAAGCCACAATTACTCTGATACCTAAGCCATACAAAGATCCAACAAAGAAAGAGAACTTCAGACCAATTTCCCTTATGAATACTGTGAATTCTGACTTATAAAGACCAGTCATAAGAGGAGTTATAATGATTCTCCTCTTTCCTCCATTGTGATCAGTTACTCTAAACTTAATTTTGGACTGGTCTAGTAATAATTCCAATATTAATGAAGATAGCTAAAAAAATCTTTATTAACTAAGCAGAGTTATTCTAGAGATCAGCCTTCCCTTACAGAAAATTTCCAGCCTTTCTGTGATTCTCAAGCCTCTCCCCCCACACCTAAAAGCTATTGTCTGAACCTGATGGTTGCTAATTTGCAACTAAATGAAGTACCTGGCCTTTCCCAAGAAAGTTTTTTATCCTGTTACTGTTCAACTGTTTGGCTTTTGTTTCTGAGCAGGTCAGGTAGCCCCAGTGGTGTGCAGCCAACATTCAGCTTCATCTCCAACAAAGAGCGGTGGCAGAAATCCTTAGGCATCAAAACGTTTTTAGTATATATTGTGATTTTGGTTTGATTTCGAGACTAGGTGTGCTATGAGGGCCTGACAGTCAATGACCAGCATATTTATAAATAAAAAATTGGAGGCCAAGGTCAACGCCCTTGGGAAGTAGTGCTGGCATTAGGGCAAGATGTTGAAATTATTAAGGTTAGGCTAGCTACTAAATGTCATGCTTCCTTCCAATATGTTTGTGTCATGCCATTATCTTATAATACACCCATTGATTGGGAAAAGACTAAAGCTCATTTGCAGGGAGTTTGGA
>NW_018393609.1:0-14634 GCF_900095145.1 Mus pahari | reverse complement strand
GTTGATGCTTTCCCTTTATTATCCTTTGAAGGGCTGGATTCGTGGATAGATATTGTATGAATTTGGTTTTGTCATGGAATACTTTGTTTTCTCCATCTATGGTAATTGAGAATTTTGCTGGGTATAGTAGCCTGGGCTGGCATTTGTGTTCTCTTAGGTTCTGTATCACATCTGTCCAGGATCTTCTGGCTTTCATACTCTCTGGTGAGACGTCTGGTGTAATTCTAATAGGCCTGCCTTTATATGTTACTTGGCCCTTTTCCCTTGCTGCTTTTAATATTCTATCTTTATGTAGTACATTTGTTGTTCTGATTATTATGTGTCTGGAGGAATTTCTTTTCTGGTCCAGCCTATTTGGAGTTCTGTAGGCTTCTTTTATGTTCATGGGCATCTCGTTCTTTAGGTTCACGAAGTTTTCTTCTATAATTTTGTTGAAGATATTTGCTGGCCCTTTAAGTTGAAAATCTTAATTCTCATTTTCTCCTATTATCCGAAGGTTTGGTCTTCTCATTGGGTTCTGTATTTCCTGGATGTTTTGAGTTAGGATCTTTTTGCATTTTGCATTTTCTTTGATTGTTGTGCCCATCTTCTCTATGGAATCTTCTGCAGCTGAGATTCTCTTCTATCTCCTGTATTCTATTGCTGAAGCTCACATCTATGTTTCCTGTTTTCTTTCCTAGGGTTTCTATCTCCAGAGTTATTACATTTTCAGTTTTCTTTATTGCTTCTATTTACCTTTTTAGGTCTTTTATGGTTTTGCTCATTTCCATCACCTGTTTGTTTTTGTTCTTCTCTCTCTCTTTAAGGACTTCTACCTCTTTAGAAGTATTCTCAAGTTTTTCCTTAAGACTTGTACCTCTTTAGCAGTGTTCTCCTGCATTTCTTTAATAATGCCCTTCTTCAAGTCCTCTAACTGCATCATGAGGTATGCTTTTAAATCTGATTCTTGCTTTTCGGGTGTGTTGGGGTATTCAGGACTGACTCAGGTGGGAATGCTAGGTTCTGATGATGGTGAGTGGTCTTGGTTTCTGTTAGTAAGATTCCTATGTTTGCCTTTCGCCATCTGGTGATCTCTGCAGTAAGTTATCATAGTTGTCTCTGGTTGGAGCTTGTTCCTCCTGTGATTCATTTAGCCTCTGTCAGCAATCCTGGGAGTCCAGTTTTCTCCTGAGTCTCAGTGGTCAGATTACTCTCTGCAGGGAATCTTTCTTCTAGCAGAGAATGTGCACAGAGGGCTGGCGTTCAGATCTGCCTCCTTGCTGAAGATGAAGACCCAAAACAGGGCCTGTGCCAGAAGATGTGTTGGCTCTGCAGATTATTCACTCACCCGCACAGTCTAGCCACTGAGGTACCTCTGGCAAGGAAGGTGCCCAGATTTCTGGAGCCTGAAATAGAGTCTGTCTCAGAAGTTAGGTTGCTTCTTTCTGTCCTGAAGCTGTGTAGCTTCTGCCGTCCCCACTCTTGCCAGCGCAGACTGGAGCCCAGAAGCTGTGTCACTTCTCTAGGCCACCCTCTAACTGACAGTGGACTGGAGCAAAGATGGTTCCCCTTCCGGCTCAGGCCAGGAGACTGCTCCTGGGTAGACACCCCTCCTTGGGCAGGAAAGGTGCCAGGTGAAGGTCCAGGCCAGGAGACTGCTCCCGGGCAGACAACCCTCCTCGGGCGGGAAAGGTGCGGGATGACTGGAACTAGAAACAGGCTCCTTCCCAAAAGCTATGATGCCTCTCAAATCTGCCCTCTCCCCGGCAGTGCACTGGAGCAAAGATGGCTCACCTTCCAGCTGAGGCCTTGAGACTCCTCCTGAGCGGACACCCCTCCTTGGGCAGGTAAGGTGCTGGATGACTGGAACTAGAAATGGGATCCTTCCCAGAAGCTGTGACATCTCTCCAATCTGCCCTCTCCCTGGCAGTGCACTGGAGCATAGATCAAGAATTTTCTATTGTGAACATCCTGGCCAAGAACTAGCAATGTTTTCAATTCAGTGTTTTTATTTCAATAGCTCAAGTACATGCAGATATCCTTATTTTATCATTTAATTAACATTCAATAATGCACTTACAGGAAATGACTGCATTTTTCCTAGTTATTACAAGTCATGTTTCTACCTTAACTTATTTAATAAATTGCAAACATTCTGTTAATACTGCTTATATGTCATAGACATGTCGGTATTGATGAGTTAATTATTATTATCATATTTTCTAAGGCTTAAAATGTTCACATGTATGGGTGATTTTCATTAGAGAAAATTCAGAAGTGACCCAACTATAAAATTTAACATAATAGGTGGCAATATTTATAGAAAATGTATTTCTTCATAATGGATGATGTCACGAATATGTTTTTCATGTATTTCCTAAGGGATTATTGCACCACATGACAGATTTCAGAACATCTCTGTTTGGAGACTGATCACATGATCTTCAGTTTTCAGTTTTGACTGAAGTGAAGTAGGAAAGTGAAAGGGAACTTGGACCTTAAATATTGTGTGAAATTTACAAGGTAAAGTAATGGTGTTACAAAAAAATCATCCTGAGTGAGACAACCAGACAAAAAAAGACAAAAATTCTATCTATTCATTTATATGAGGCTTTTATCTATTAAGTAATAATGCAGCAGGCTACACTCCATATAGCCACTGATTTTAGGTATAAAATAATGGCCTGGAAGAGTAAAGAATCACCATAGGAAGCAGAAATAAAATGTATAGTTATGGATGGATGGGATGAGAGACTGGAGTAGAAAGATCAAATGAGGAATGGAGAGAAGAAGTTCATACAGAAGGGAATATGGGAATGAACAGCTAAATCTAGGGATCATTTGAGGAGTTGTATTTGAAAGCCAGTACAGTTGAAGTTGCTTAAATATATTTGTATGTGTACAAAAATTTAATTGGAATCAACAAATAATGGTAAAATAATGGTAACGCCAAAATCCAAATGAACATCTCTAGTCAGTAATTGAAAGCTCTATTGTCAAATGACTTGCATATAATTTTTGACCAAAGGGTACCCATGAGAACCCATACAACCAAGGTTACAGTCAAGGCTATTGGTTGCACTAAACAATAGCTGAAGACAGCACCTCATAAGTCACGGACCATAGAGACATTAAACTGGCACCTACCTAGAGCCTTTATCACCCCTGACTACTTTTCACAATATTCCAAGGTATTCTGCATATTACTAGAGGAAATAAGAAAACACCACAAAGATTTTAATGCTGCAGTCTATGATGGTGACCTGCCCTCATCTGACACTGGTACAGCAGTGGCTCAAAATGTGTGGAAATAGCAACCCACTATCTAATTCAAATAGACGTCCACTTCATGAAATGAAACCCATGGCTGACAATGCCTTGGTAGCCAAACACCTGAGATTAGATAGGCAATGTAATTTATTTGTAATGACATTCTTCTGTGTACACAAAACAATAATTTTCTCAGCTATCATCAGAGAAGTGTCCTCCTATGCTAGATAACAACATTAGAGGCACACAACCAAACAATTGTCAGAGACTGGAACATTCAGTTTAAAATGGGGATTTCTATAAAGATCCCTGGCTTCAGTGTTTAGGGAAAAGAGCAGACAATTATTCAAAAGGATTGTACGAAATAGTGATGAGGGAGAACACTGATCAAATTTTTTAAAAAAGTGAAATAACATATGAAACATCCCCCACTCCCTCTATTGCCCCCATGTACTACTTTTTTTAAAAGCTAAACAAAGTGGTTTGGTTAGAGTGATTATTTATTGGATGAAACACCATGACCAAAAACAAACTAAGGAGGAAAGGATTATTTATCATCTTCATTATGATTACTGTTGGTGTGGTGAAAATCCATGACCAAAAGGAAATTGAGGAGGAAAGTTTTTATTAGGTGACTATCTCCACATCCTAATCCACCACTGAAGGACATCAATAACTACAGAATATCAGACAGGGCCAATATGTGGAGGCAGGAGATGATACAGAATCCACAAAGGGGTTCTACTTACTAGCTTGCTCATAATGTATTTCTCATCCTTCTTCCTTATAGAATTCATGGTTACCAGCATCAGAATGGCTTCACCCACAATGGGCTGAGCAATAACACTACAGGTTTTCCTAAAACCCACATTTATGGGGACATTTATTTAACTGATGTTCCCACTTTCAGATGAGGTTAGCATTTCTCAAGTTGATTTAAAAAAAAAAACAACAACTTTGCAGCATATTTAGCTTACACTTCCTCATTGCTGTTCATTATTGGAGGAAGTCAGGACAGGTACTTAAGTAGGGCAGGACCCTGCACACAGGAGCTGATCCACTGGTCATGGAGCAATGTTGTTTATTGGTTTGCTCACTGTGACTTGCTCTGTCTACTTTGTTATGGAACCCAGGACCACATTTGCAGAGGTCGCAATACACCCACAAAATACTGGGCCCTCCTACATCAAGGAATGATTAAGAAAATACCCTACAGGCCCGCCTATTGTCTGATCTTATTGAGCCAATTACTCAAATGAATATTCCTTATCAGACTAGTTTGTGTCAAGTTGACAGAAAACTAACCTGCTCAACAATATGAAATTTAAAAAAAAATAAAAATGTGTTAGACATTTGCCAGCCCAAGATCTGTTGGAATCTGCTTCTACAGAAGACCAGCTGAAACAACTAGCTTCGTGGGACTGAGCAATGGCTGATTTCTTCAACTTTCATTCACAGCTGACAATTTTGGGGAATACAATGGACACAGAGTTCAAAGTGGAGATTCGTAGAGTTAACTTTGCTAGGGGCTCATCTGACAGGAAGCAGTATGCCAGGCAAGACCAGCACAGTGAGATGCCTTCCTCCAGCAGTTCTATATCTCTGGACAGAATGCCCTCTGAAGTCTTGGTGAAGATACTTTCTTACTTGGATGTGGTGACCTTGGTGTGCATCGGATGTGTGAGCAGACGCTTTTATCATTTGGCGGGTGACAATCTTATTTGGGCCAGGAAGTATTCAGCTGCATTTACATCAATAAGATCACATTGGAACACTACTTCAGTGGAGGAAACAGCCAGGAGTGTGAACATACTGTCAGTTTGGGATAAAGAAGATGGATACTGGAAGAAAGAATATATTACAAAGCAGATCTCATCTGTGCAAGCAGCCCTCACCCACAATCTCGGTCCTGTCAACCACTGCACAGGTCTTCCTTGGAAAACCAAAGAGACCCTCAGAACATCTGGCTTAGGTTGGACAGTTATCTTAAGAGAGGCCAGTGGGAAAGAACACACCATGAAGCACTCTGACCTTTCCTTAAATGACACCTCTGTCACTGTTTTATGGCATGACAAAAAATGGCCACATTTAGACACATTGTCCACCCTGGAATTGTATGGCACCATACCAGTTTTTATGGAGCAGTATAATGGCCCTGACACAATTTGTCCACGATGGCTGTCTTTAATTGAAAAGTATGATTTGAGTAATTTAAGCAAGACTACTATGATTGGCTGCGACAGACATGTTCAGCTTTTCTGTGTAAATCCTGGCCTCCTGGTGGGGCTGTGGCAGAAGAATGGTGGAATAGCTTTTATCATGGCAAATCTTCATTTCCATTTCCTTGTGGAGAGAAGCACATTGGGCTCAGACACTATTCCCTATGCATTGCCTCCCTACACTGCATTTGTGCATGACGACCCAGAAGTGATGAGCATTTCTGGACACGAGGGCTATCAGCTGCATATCGACATTCATGGCAGTAGGACTTACTTCCTGTGTAGCACCTTCTGCAATCTCTTCTCCAGGAAAGCGGGCATTGAGAATGGATATGTGAAGTTCATGGTGATAAACTTAAAAAATAACAGAGAACACCTACCTCTTGTTGGAAAAGTTGGCCTTGAATGGAGTAGTGATCTTTTAAATGGCTGTATTGAGAGTTGCCTTGTAGTGGATATGACCCTGCTGAATGAGCAGGAGAAGCCCATCTGGTGTGTGAGTTCTCCAGTGTGCCTGAGGTCTTCTAGCTGCCTCTTTGATTTCCTGCAGCGAGCTTACTCTTTCGAGTACATGGACACTGAAGGAGGAGTGCGTGCAGACCTGGGGTGGATTGAAGATAGTGATGAATACGTCATTCTCAGCCTGGACTTTTACCTCAGTGTAGCAACAATAAACCATTGGTTTAAGAAGCAATAAATCTGAGTTAGCAGTAGGGAGTCTTGTTATTAGTAAGCTGTTTGTTTTTTACAACTTTGTTTTTATTGAAAGAAAGTTAAAATAAAGCATATTTGTGGTAAAAAAATGTGTTAGACAATATGAAAATTATACTAAGTTGGTAATAATAGTTTAACAAAAGTATAAACTAATGAATAGTCAAAATAATCTTAATAAGTGGTTATTTAAAAGATTTTATCAGAATAATGATAGTAACAGAAGATGCAGAAAAAGTCAGAATTCTGAGAAATTTCTTGTATTATTTCTAAATGTTTACCACATCAGATAACTTACATTGAAAATTAGAGAATAATTCCTGAATTATTCACTTATTCAATTAGAGTAGGTAAAGTTGAAACATCATACAGTTCAATAATTTCTTAATCTGTTAATTTATAAGAATATTCACCTATAAAGGTCTAGATATTTTCTACATATATTTCTGTAACCTTTATCCATTTCTGAAAGTGATAGTTTGAGGTAAATGGTAGAAAATTCTCCACAGTGTTGACAATGACTGCTATCAACACTCACCTAAGCAAACCATGATAAAATCTCTTAAATAAGAGAGGGTGGTACACACTTGAAGGGCTGCTTGTGTTTCCGGGTGTGCTGATAATTACCTTTGTATATAAAAACTTCTTTATTACTTGTCCAAAGAAAAAGGGAGCTAGCAAACACAACCCAGTGCAGTTAAAGAATAAAGTGTAGATGACAAAATATCACATAATAATGCAAACACCATAGTTGTACATCTCAAATTAATGAATAAAACCCCAATACGTGATGGAACTCCATGAAAGAGATTAAAAGATGCTCAATGACCATTCTGACTGTGTACGATGGAAAGATCACAGGCTGCAATTCATGGAAATAGAGACCCCAATTTTAAGGCCACAGGCAAGAGTGGAGAAATGTGCTCAGGATAAAGATATATTTAGTGGTAGAACTATTTTCACTGCTAACACATAAAATGATAAAATGTAAAAAGCAATCTTGAATCAATTTTAGACACCAGAGCAATGTCCTAGAAAACTCGCAGGAGCTACATTTTTCTTTTCTTTTACTTGGGAATGTATAATAAAATTATAAGTGTATGCAAATATATGTCTGGGAATTTTGTAAGACCATATTATTAATATTTTATACTAAAAATACTCTTTTCTACTATTGAACTACTTTGATCTTTTGAATATATAACATTTGACTATAAAATGAATAATTTTATGGATTAAATCCTTCTACTCATCGTGGAAAAGCCAACTACTTATGGCTCATGTAGCTGAAAGTAGACTGTTTTCACATATGAGCCTGTTGCTGCATGGTGTACAAAACACAACATACACATGTACATTGATGCCTGGACTGCTGGAAGTAGAGAGGAGAGGAAATAAAGAAGGAGATGTGTATTGGATGGAACACAGGGTCCCCAATGGAGGAGCTAGAGAAAGTACCCAAAGAACTGAAAGGGGCTGCAACCTTGTAGGTGGAACAACAATATGAACTAACCAGTACCTCCTGAGCTTGTGTCTCTAGCTGCATATGTAGCAGAAGATGTCCTAATCAGCCATCACTGGGAAGAGGTGCCCCTTGGTCTTGCAAACTTTATATGACCCAGCACAAGGGAAAGGCCTGGGCCAAGTAGTGGGAGTGGGTGAGTAGGGGAGCAGGGGCGGGGAGGTATAGGGAACTTTCGGGATATCATTTGAAATGTAAATAAAGAAAATAATAATAATAATAATGAAACAAACTTAAAAAAATAATCATGAACACAAGTCTCTCATTCTCACGAATTTTATAATACAAAATGAAATATTATTTGTGAAACCATATCTAAGAAAAATGAATCAAAATGATTAACATAGGTACCAAATGCATATTTAGTCTGGAAAAATCATGTCATGTGTTACAGATTTTAAATTCTTTCAGACATCACAAGCAAAAATCAAAAAAGTAACAGCTTAATTATGTAAATATCTGATACACATCTACAATATTTTCACATTATTTCTTGGACCTTATGACCTTGAACTACTTATTTATATGAATTTCTTTTTGATGTCCTAGGTTGGCCTGAAACTCAATATGTAGCTAAAGATGACCTTAAATTTCTGCATATATCTCCCAAGTACTGTGATTACAACGGATATCACCATACTCTGTGGTATTGAGGACTGAAACCAGGGCTCTGCACATGCTAAGAATCAACTCTACACCTGAACGACATCTTAAGCCTCTGTATTTATTAGTTAAAAATTTCTAGAAATAGGGAATGGAGAGATGACTCAACAGCTGAGAGGGTTTGACACTCTTGCCTAAGCCCTGGGTTTGATTCTCAGCACCTACATAGCAGCTCACGGCCACCTGTAACTCCAGTTCCAGGAGATCCAGTATTCTTTTCTGGCTTTCCCCAGTGCTACACATTCACATGGTGGACAGATGTTGATGCAGACAAAATACTCATACACATAAAATAAAATAGTGAAAGTAAAAAAGAAAAAGTNTAATTTACAGTGAGCTTTGCCATTCAGGTGCTCATCATTTTTTCCTAAAGTACTGTTTTCAACGTGATGTGTGTGTAATCTCAGTACTGCATATATAAGAGAATGAAAACAGATCCTTACTCTGATCCTGTACAAAAACCAACCCTAAATAAAGGAGACCTTATTGGAAGATCTGAAACTCTGGAACTCTGAGAAGGAAACATAGGAGAAAAGCTTCACAGGTAAGAAATCTGAGGATGACTCCAGTCTTCCAGGAAATAAATGCCAGCATCTATCAAACGGTATCTAAGGAAATTAAGAGCACTGACTGCTTTTTGAGAGGTCCTGAGTTCAACCATCTGTAATGGAATCTGATGCCCTCTTCTGGTGCGTCTGAGGACAGCAATGGTGTGTGTGTGTGTGTGTGTGTGTGTGTGTGTGTGTGTGTGTGTGTGTGTGTAATAAATCTTTTTAAAAAGGAAGAAAGGAAGATATTAAAATGTGTCTGTATAGCAAAGGAAATAATCGAATAGAAAGACAGCCTAGAATGGGAGAAAAAAAATCTTTATTAGATGGACCATATATGATCCAGTTCTACCACTGCTAAACATTATCCAAATGACTCCAGGTAAACATAACACAGTGATAATTACATATCAATGTTTATTACATCACTGTTCACAATAGCTAAGTTCTGGAACTAAACTAACCATCCATTCATCAGAGAAATAGGTTTAAAAGTGATAGATGGATAGATAGATAGATAGATAGATAGATAGATAGATAGATAGATAGATAGATAGAACTTTTTCAGCTGTAAAGAAAAAGTTATTTATAGGAAAATGAATATAATTGGTGATAATCATACTAAGCAAATGAATTCACATTCAGAAAGACAAATATTGCATGCTTTCCTTTGTAGTTCCTAGATTTCATATAGATGCATAAGACCATGCGTACTTATGACAGAAAAATAGAAGGAATGCTGTCTAGAGTAGTGGCTCTCAACCTGTGGGTCATAACTTCTTTGGGACCTCTTTCACCAGGTTCACATATCAGATATACTACATATCAGATATTTATATCATGATTCATAACATCTAACAGCTATGAAGTAGCAATGAGAATAATTCTGTGGCTGGAATCACCACACCATGGTGTCTCTTTGTGTGTGTGAACCACTGGGTTTCATTGTGTTTGCTTGCATGACCATGAGTGGGACTGTTTTGTTTTCAGAGGATAGATCCAGAGCTCCAAGCTGGCCTGGAACTTGGAGCTGTAACTTGAAGTGATTCTTCCTCAACTTCCTACATGCTGGGATTATAGCAATGAGCCAACTTCTCTGGCTTTCAACTATCCTTAATAAATAAAGCCTTCTGTTTCTGTTGAGGTCTCTTTTATATTTTCTTGCTACTGTAATGATTATCTTTTAAGGTGTTGTTTTCTTATTTTTGTTTGTTATAAAAATGGAACTATCAATATCAATTTTGAAATTTTAGTAGCTTTGCTAAATTTGCTAATTATAATTTGAAGATTAAAATATCTTGGATTTTTCTAAAAAAAAAAAAACAACAAAAAAGAGGGAGATGTGGCCTTAATTTTAATGAAATAGGACATGCAGGTGGCGGTCCAATCGTAGGCGGGTCTAAAGATCAAGGCAGGGATGAATGTAGTTGGCATAGGCAGTCCAAGGATGCTGCATTCTGGGAGATCCAGGGAGTCCTCTCAGTAGGTGGTGGATCTCAGTGCCTGTAGGGGGCTGGTGTTTTGAAGGAGAGTAATTAGTGTAACAGCAAGGTAAGCTTGGCAGCAACAAGGAGCTGGGAGACCCCAACAGGATAAACCTAGGCCCTCTGCAAATATATAGCTGAAGTGCATTTTTGTCTTCATGTGGATCTTCCAAGAACTGAAGCAGGGGCTGTCCCACCACTCCATTTTAATGAGTTGTGCTGTGTTATCTCAAGCAGTGGGAACTTGCTGTCAGTTTTTGCAGAGAAACCTATTGTCTTGTCAACAGCCTGTTTCCCCCTCCCTGCCAGGGGGGATGCCACTGCACCTTTTAAACCAACAACTCATGTTCATGAAACCCAGTCCTAGTACTCACAGCTTTCTTTATTTGTTGACCAGAGAAGGCAGTTGGGTTTCTCTTTCCCTCTCTATATGGAGACTTCATTCGGGTCCCCTTCATTTATTATAGGATGTTTCCATTGCATCAGGTTTCCATATTGTTCTTTCAGTGCTCTTTATTTCTAGCTGTCCTTGTTCTCATTTCCTACCTCAATTATATCTCACCTCCCACCTCCTACATACTCATCCCGTTTTCATCTACCTTGACCCAGTCCATCCAAAAATTCTATCCACCTATTCAGATCTATGGGACTATTTACTCCACTTTTCTATTCCTAACTACTATAACATTTCTCTTACTTATAATGTATTTAACAGCTAATATAAAGATATAAGCAAATACATACAGTATTTATCTTTCTAGAATTGGTGTACCTTACTCATCATAATCTTTTCTACTTCCATACATTTGTCTGAATATTTCATGACATCATTATTAAACTCTGAGTATTAATGCTCCATTATGTAAATATATCATATTTGTGGTATTCATTTTCCTGTTTGGAACATCTAGGTTGTTTCCATTTTCTGGTTTTTGTAAATAGAGCAGCAGTGAACATGGGTAATCAAATGTCCTGGTAGTAGGATGATGCATATTTTGGGTATATTGCCAAGAGCAGTTAAGCTGGATCTTGAGGTAGACTGATTTCCATCTTTCTGCAGAAATGTCATACTGATTTCCACAGTGGCTGTACAAGTTTGTTCTTCCACCAACACTGCATGAGTGCTCTCCTTGAACTTTGTCCTTGCCAGCATGAGCTACCAATTGTATTGTTGTTCTTACACATTCTAACAGATATAAGATAGAATGTCAAAATAATTTTAATTCATAGAATATACTTGTGTGTTTTCATTCCTAAATTCCTTGCAATTCCTCCTCACTTTCCCAAACACAAATCCATATTGTTTCTTTCTCTCTCTCATAAGAATACAAAAAGACACCTAATTTATAATGACAAAATAAAATACAATAAATATTTTACAAACCAAAATAAAATGAAAAAACAAATTAAATAAATAAATACCCAAGGTAAAACTGCAAGAATCACATGCAAACATTCACACACATGCACATGCATGCACACACACACACACACACACACACACACACACACACACACACACATTTTCCCACTTAGACATTCCACAAAAACAAAATCAGAAACTGAATCTTGTACTCAAGACTTGTAAGGTTAAAAGAATTGCTGAGACAAAGGATTGTGAGACAGTAAAACCTTCCAATATCCCAGAGAATTAATTTTGTATAGGCCATCAGCTACTGTGGCTGACCCTCAAATTTTATTTGATTGCTCTGTTGAGATCTATTAAAACAATATAATTTTCACTGCCATTAGTTATTATTTTGGAATAGCTTTTGTGGTAGTGATAGCGATTGTATAGTTGCCATTACTGCATGAAGACCTTGTCTGGCTTATATATATACCACACATTTGCATGAGAACAGTCTCTCTGAGATTTCATACCTTATAAATCCTGGTATGTAGAGTAAGCTTTCTTTCATCAGTGTCCTCCCTCATCACTCTTTCTTACAATCTTCTTGAATGCTTTTCTGCTGTTTTCCCTAAATCCTGCAGGCAGGTATCTTTATAGAGATTCCCATTTTGGAGCTGAATGTTTCAGTCTGTCATTCTCAGATCATTGTTCAGTTGTGTGCCTCTATTATTGTTATGTAGCATAGGAGGACACTTCTATGATGAAAGGTGAGAAAAATACTGATTTATGTGTATAGAAGAATGGTATTACAAATATATTACGTTGCTGTGTTTCTTTTGTAGAACAGTAGTATTTAGGCTTTTCTCCTAAGTCTATTACCTATCTAATCTCTGGTGCTTGAATAAAAAGGCATTGTCAGGCATGGTTTCATACTGTGAAGTGGGCCTCTATTTGAATCAGATAGTGTGTTATTATTTCCACAATTTTTCCCCACTGCTGTACCAGTGTATTCTGCAGGCAACTCACCATCATAGACTGCAGTGTTCAAAGCAGGGTGGTGTTTTAATTTTTCCTCTAGTAGTATGCTGAGTATCTTGATTACTGTGAAAACTAGTCAATGGCAATAAAAGCTTTAGGTTTGACTTCTCTATGCTCAGTTCTTTATGAAATGCTCTCTTCAGCTATTGTGTAGAGTAATCAATAGCCTTGACAATAACCTGGATTATTTGGTTTCTTTTCAGGAACATTTGGCCAAAAATTATATGGAACTCATTTGACAGTAGAGCTCTCATTTACTGACAAGAGATGTCCATTTGGATTTTGGCTTTACCATTATTTGGTGATTCCAATTAAATTTACTTGCATATATATATATATATATATATATATATATATATATATATATATATATTAAGTAACTTGAGCTGTACTTGTTTTCAAATATAACACTTCACATGATCCCTAGATTTAGTTGATCATTCCCATATTCCCTTCTATATTCACCTCTTCTCTCCATTCCTCATTTGATCTTCCTATAACACTCTTGAATCCCATCTATCCATAACTACATATTTTATTTCTGCTATCTAGTGTGATTCTCCACACCCCAAGCCATTATTTTATTCCTAATGTCAGTGAACATAGGGATTGTAACCTGTTGCATTAATAGGTAACATATAAAAGCCTTATATAAATGATTGGACAGTATTTTTGTCTTTTTGTGTCTGGATATCCCACTCTCAATGGTTTTTTGTAGCACCATTAATTTATCTTGTAAATTTCACAGCATGTTTATGATCCAAGATTCCCTCTCACTGTCCTGTTTCACTTGAATCACAACAGTAATCACAAAATCATGTGATCACTCTCCAATACAAAGATGTTCAGAAATCTGTCATGTCCTGCACATAATCCCATGGGTAACACATGAAAAACATATTCATGACATAAGCCAATATGAATAAAATAATTTTCTGTAAATATTTTCATATATTATGTTAATTTGACAGATGGGTTTCTTATGAAATTTCAACAATGAATCACTCAAACAGTTGCAGATTTTTAAACCTTAAAGAATGTGATAATAATCATTAGGTCATCAAGACCAATATGTCTATGACATATAAACAATATTAACAGAATGTTTGACACTTATTACATAGCTTTATATTAAATCAGGTCTTGTGAAAACTAGGAAAAAAGAAAACAATATCATGTAACTGCATTATTGAATTGTTGAATAATAAACTAGAGATATCTACATGTACTTGAACTACTGAAACTATACACTTTTGAGTGAAAACATTGCTAGTTATTGGCCAGAATGTTCACAATAGAAAATTCTTGTATCAAAAAGAATTAAGTGAAAATAATTCCTGTACAGTGTAAATGAATTCAGGGAACTAGATGATGAGGATTAAGCTATGATATTGAATAGGAACAGAAAAAGGTAAATCAAGCATATATAACATCTAAGTCATAAATCAGATTGTATGTTTAGACACAGAAAATTTTTATAAAAAGTATTTCTCTGAAAACGTTTTATTTCATTTTTCTTCCAATAATTTATTATTTTATTTAAGATCCTTCTATTGAGAATTCTGTTTAGCTCTGTATCCCATTGTTTAATTGGCTTATTTCACTTGTTGATATCTAATTTCTTGAGTTCTTTGTAAATTTTGGATATTAGACCTCTGTTGAATGTACAATTAGTGAAGACCTTTTCCCATTCCCATTTATCCTATTGATGAGTTGCTTAGCCTAGTGAAAGCATTTCTATTACATGAGGTCAAATTTATTAATTGTTGATTTAGTGCCTAGGCTATTATTGCTCTTTTCATAAATTTGTCTCTTGTGCCAATGATTTCAAGGGAGTTCTCCAATTTAT
>NW_018393608.1:9620-12970 GCF_900095145.1 Mus pahari | reverse complement strand
GTCTTGTAAATTTTATATGATCCAGCACAGGGGAAGGCCAGGACCAAGTAGTGGGAGTGGGTGGGTAGGGGAGCAGGGGCGGGGGTGGGTATAAGGAACTTTCGGGATTGCATTTGAAATGTAAATAAAGAAAATAATAATAAATAAATTAAAAAATAAAATAAAATAACATAAAGGGGGAAAAATGGAAATGGGGGTTTCCAAGCTTTGGCATTACATGAGAGGGTAAAGGAATGTTGGCCTTTAAGCTAATTTGTTAAACCATAAGGAGGGAGCATACATCAAAAAGGAGTGTCTTGCTTTAAGTTTTCTTAGCCCACACTGTTGTTATCCCCTTGCTGCAACTGCTGTGTCTATTTTGCAACTGCCCGGGGCATTTTGTGACTTTTCTCAGACATCAAGGGAGGGAGCCATGCCTCTCTAGAGCAACTTAACATAGAATGGAGTCTTGAAAACAAATGAGTTTACTCTGCTACCTCAGTTCCTTCACTGCCAGATTTTTCAAAAGTCTCTTAATATAGTAACTGACTCTCAGTATGCAGAAAGGATTGTTTTATACATAGAGACTGCTGAACTTATTCAGGATGATTCTAAATTGACTTCACTATTTACTCAGCACAACAAAGGTGCTGAGGATTAGGAGTCATCCACTATATATAACACAGAAAAGATCCCATACAGGTCTGCCAGGCCCTGTGGCACAAGGTAATAATGAAATTGACCAGCTATTGATAGAAAGTGTACTAGAGGCTTTGGAATTCCATTAAAAAAACCACCATGTTAACAGTAAAGGTTTAAAGGAAGAATTCTCTATCACTTGGCAACTAGCCAAGGAAATTGTGGGGTGATGTCTTACTCGCTCATTATATAACTAAACTCTGTTAACTATAGGAACTAATCCTAAAGGTACCCAAAGAAATGATATTTGGCAAATGGATATCTTCCATTTTATGGAATTTGGTAAACTGAAATATGTGCATCATACTATAGACACATATTCAGGATTTCAATGGGCAACTGCCTTAGCATCAGAAAAGGCTGATTCTGTAATTACACATTTGTTAGAAGATATGGCCATTATGGGAATACCCATACAAGTTAAAATGGACAACAGTCTGTCATATATCTCTAATAAGATGAAGCAGGGTTTTTTTTACATAATAATAACATAAAACATTTTGTAGGCATATCTCATAATCTTATAGGACAAGCAACTGTGGAAACTGTGGAGAGATCTAATCAAACTCTAAAAGAGATGGTTAATAGTCAAAAGGGGCAACAAAAACCCCCAAAGATAGATTACATATTGCTTTATTAAGTTTAAATTTTGTAAATGCCAATGAAGAAAAAACTACAGTTGCAGAAAGACAATGGTATATATACCATATGTTATGTATATATGTATATATATGTTATGTATATATATATATATATAACTACTGAACTAAACCAGCCTGTTTATTTTAAGGATGTTCTGACATCAGAATGCAAATGGGAAATGCGTTACACTGAGGGAGGGGGCTTATGCCTGTATTTCCACAGGAAAAGAAAAGCTAAGGGTTCTTTCCAAGTCGATAAAAATCAGACATGACAAAGGGAGACGTCCTGAAGACCTCAGCTATGGACAAGAAAAAGGAGACTAACAAGATCAACAAGATAGGTGATTTATATGTGGTGATGTATATGTCTCTGTACACAGAGAGAGCTCTGGAACTGGCTAAGACTAAAATATCTATACACAATCTTTAATGCATATTGGTTTCAAATTTCTCATGACTTGTTATTACATACCATCCTTTAAGATGGCATGAATGGCCCTATGGGAGAGACTATGGCACTCAGAGGGCGGCAGAGTGATTGTCAACAACACTGAGAGCATCCTAATGTCCAATGATCATGTGGAGCTTACATTTAACGACATGAAGAACGTGGCAGAGGCCTTCAAAGGGACCAAGAAAGGCACCATCTACCTTACTCCGCACTGGGTCATCTTTCTGTCTAAGGGGAAGGACACCACACAGTTCTTCATGATGCCCTTTTACCCGATGAAGGACTGTGAGATCGAGCAGCAGGTGTTCGGTGCAAACTTCATTAAGGGAACAGTGAAAGCTGAAGCAGGAGGTGGTTGAGAAGGCTCCGCCTCCTACAAGCTGACCTTCGCAGCGGGGGCGCCATTGAGTTTGGGCAGCGGATGCTCCAGGTGGCATCTCAACCCTCCTGAGGTGAAGTCCCCAATGGAGCTTATGGGTACCCTTACATTCTATCCACCGCCCCCACTCGGGTTCTATACAGGACCCCCCCATGATGGATGGGGCCATGGGCTATGTACAGCCCCCACCAGCACCCTATCCTGGGCCCATGGAGCCTCCGGTCAGCNGCCCCAGTGCCCCCTCTATTCCTGCAGCACAGTCCAAGGCTGCAGAAGTTGATGCCAGCACCTATTGCAACCCAGGCAACCCACACAATGTCTACATGCCCATGAGCCAGCATCCATCACCACCCTACTACCCCTCAGAAGACAAGAAGACCCAGTAGACCCTACCTACCTCCCGCCTCTTACCTGAAGACCCCTTCCTGGGCCTCCCATGGAGCTGCATCTGGGATTCCAGGAGGCCAGGGAGGGCCCTGTTTTTCCCCAGGCCTGAGTATAAAGTTAGCAGGAGCTAGCCCTGATAGAAAGGTGAAACTCCTGGCCTCTGATTCATAGAAATTAGAGGAACAGACACATAGGCATAGGTTATCAAATTTACTCTAAAACAAAACACTACATAGCTATATCTTACATTGGTAGAAATCTTTATATTTAATGTAAATTGAAATTATAACTTTGCATTGGTATGGAATTCATAGATTGATGCAGATTTAAGGTTTTCATTGGTATAAATTTCTTATATTGATACAAAATTTGAAATTAATATTGTACCTATACAACTCATCTAAGAATACAAAGCTTAGACCCAGTCCTTCTAATAACTGCCATTACAAACTCTTTAGGAGGATTAAGTAACACAAGTTAAGGGCCAGATAGTAAACTCATGGTTGTATTAGATTCTGACTTAATTATAATAAAGTGTTTTAGATTTACTCAAATAGAAATGACTAAGAATAGTTAAGGTTTAATAGTTCAGATATACTTTGTATGGATAGTCTTCAAAAGTGTCAGAAGTCCACAGAATATGACATTTAAGGCCATTTCATTATTAAAACTCATTTGACTAGAGACATGTCTGCTCCTGACAGCACCCCCTTCTTGGTTCAAAGAACAAACTGAGCATCAAGGGAGTTGCTCCAGTTGTAGTGAGATAAAGTCCAGGAAAAGGACACACTATGAGGAATGGTCCACTGATAGC
>NW_018393608.1:3871-8705 GCF_900095145.1 Mus pahari | reverse complement strand
GGGATAGCATTTGAAATGAAAATAAAGAAAATTATAAAAAAAGAAAAAAGAAAAATAAAAGAATAGAGCCTGTGATTGGGCAGTGGAAGGGATAGGTGGGGCTGGAGGTTTCAGAGAGTGGGGGAAGAGAAATGCCAGAGGAGAAAGAGAGAGGAGGAAGGACGGAGGAGGAAGAGGAGGTGGAAGGAAGATGGAGCAGAAATGCATGGCGTAGAGAAGCCACAAGTAGTAAGGGATCTCATAGCTGGGAAAAAAGAGTAGCGTAGTGGTAAATCTGCCCAAACTAGCTGTGCAGCTTATAAATCTTTGCTGTTGTTGTTGTTGTTGTTTTTTGTTTGTTTGTTTTTTCGAGGCAGGGTTTCTCTGTGTAGCCCTGGCTGTCCTGGATCTCACTCTGTATACCAGGCTGGCCTCGAACTCAGAAATCTACCTGCCTCTGCCTCCCGAGTGCTGGGATTAAAGGCTTGCGCCACCAATGCCTGGCACAGCTTATAAATCTTGTAACCGAGTTGTGTAGGCAAGGATAGATTCATGTTGATGCAAGCCATAAATGATATAATTTTTGTCCCTGGACATGTGTTTTAACTTTCTCTTCGTCATATTTTAGTTGTTATTAAAAACAGTGATACAGCAGAGTTATCTTTCACTATAAGTTTTCCTCATCAACCCCACAACCCAACTGTTGTGGATAGCCGTGGAGCTAATTATATTTTATGTTAATTCCGTTCTCCTGTGAGTGGTTGCAAGCAAGGAATGAGTCAGCACTCAGGTTTTCATTGCTGGAGCATATGTGGGTGGAGATTTACTGCAACAAAATGGCGCCCAATGTATTGATTTTGAACTCAACTAACCTGAAATAAAAAATCACTGCCCCCCCAACACCTGAATGGGGATTGGGGAGTGACCTAGACTGTAGCAGTATGGATTTGAAGCTGACTGGGTTTGAGGGGCCTACAGAGAACTGCAGAGAGGCATCTATGCCCAAGAGAGCCTTTCTGTGTTTGCTTCCCTGTATCCATCACTCCCCACCCTCCCCACCCTGCCTCCCCCATCTCCAAACAGGGACACAGACAACGCAGGTCTTCAGCTTTTCCGTGTAAATAAAGAATTGGGAGACAAAGGTACAAAGGGCCCTGGATCAGGTAATTCATTTATATAAAGAAAGAAATATAATCATTTGATACTTAAAGATGGTATAAAGATATATTAAGTCTTACAGGATACTCATATTCTGTCTAACATGGGCTCCAAGGGAATTTTGGGTTTAAATCCTGGTTTGACAAGCTGCCCCTTATAAACAGGTATAGAAAGAAAAGGAAAGGAAAGGAGAGGGAAGGAGAAAGGGGAAAGGAAGGGGGGGGGAAGAAAAGGAAGGAAAGGGGAAAAGGGGGGAAGGAAAAGGAAAATATAAGTGTGAATCAATTGTTTTAAAAATGTTATAATAAAGTTTGCAGGAGACTAATATTCTGTCTCTCATGGTATCCACGGGAATTTGGGGGTAATATCCTGACACAACAAATTAGAAAGGCCTAAATAGGTTAAAATGTATGTGATTTTGAGTATTGTGGTTGTTTTATTATTCCTCTGGGACAGAGGGCAAGCTACAGGTTTTCCTGGTTACCAGCTGAAGGATATGCTGATGTGGGGGAAAGGTTTTGTCTTTTTGTTTTTGAAAAGGTGATTAAGGTATTTACACCTTCCAGAGTTATATGGATCATATTTGATAGTGGGAGACGCCCTGAGAACTAGATTCCAGAGAATCAAACAAAAACGTTTTCTTGATGATACTAAAATTTTGTTTTGAGATTTATATATTACAGAATATATAGCCTTGGTGAATTTCATCATCAGACATGCTGAACTGACCTGCCTGAACTCCTGATGTCTTGGTTTTTCATCCAGATCCAGTCAGGACACAAACATCAGAGACTAATACAATTGAAAGACCCACAACATGAGGACTCCCCCACATTATGAATCAGAAGAGGCGACACCCCAAATCACTCATGAGAAATGGTCTTAATGCAAACTGCAAGAGGACTTTTATTCCGGGCACGCTCTGGAGCTCACAGTTGTACACCACGCAGGGTTAGAGGACTGTGGGCGCCTAGTAGCTGGGAAAGGGAGTATTTAAAGGAAGAAACCACAGCTCAAGGGGGTGGGAGGATGTTGTTGGAAAATAGAAAAATACCAGTTAAGAGTCATGAGTAAGTGGAAGTCACAAGGAATAATACCTGGTAATTGTGTGGTTATTTATCAAGACAGTTTCTATGAGCCTCTAACAATAGCACATTTGCATAGCAGATTCCAGCAACAGTCAGTGTGACTTTTCTTTTCAACAAACACTCCCTGAACCCAGGAAGTGGGTGGGTGAAGAAAATGTCGCTATCTGTTTTATGAGGAGGATAAAGTCTGGATTTAAAAAAAATGATTAAAGAGTAATTTTTAAAAAGAGAGAGACAAAGACAGATGTCAGCCAACTCATTCATCATTAATCACAAGGAAGAAGTCATCAAATGAATTCCAGAAGTGTTCCCCAAAATCTACTAATTTGGGGTTTGGCTTATGTTTTTCCTAACACCCTAAGGTGCATAATTAAGTATTTATTTGAGATCATTTTAATTTCTTCATAAAGATGGAACACTTTTATTTATTTTTATTTTTAAAATGATACTTTATATATAGCCATACAGCTTACATACTAAATAATTCCAGAATATAATGATTTGATAAGGTTTTGTTGTTTTGTTTAAGACAGGGACTCACTGTGTAGCACTAGATGTCCTGGAACTCACTATGTAGAACAAACTGACATCAAACTCACAGAGATCCACATGCCTCTGCCTCACAAGTGCTGAGATTAAAGGCATGCACAGCTATATCCAGCTGATTTGATATGGTTTTAAACAAAAGAAAGTTGGGGAAAATTTCAGGTTACAAACCATCCCCTAAACAAATGTAAAAATCACTTCATTCAAAAAGACTACAACATGTTGAATTCCTTCCTTCCATCCTTCCTTCCTTCCTTCCTTCCTCCCTCCCTCCCTCCCTCCCTCCCTCCCTTCCTTCCTTCCTTCTTTCCCTCCTCCCTCCCTCTCTCCCTTCCTGCCTCCCTCCCTCTCTCTTTCTTTTCTTCTTTCTCTCTTCCTTCTTTTCTTTCTTTCCTTCACATTACAACTGCAATTTCTCCTCACTTTATCCTCATAGTCCCTTCCCCCACCTCCCCCAACCCCCCAATCCATTCCTCCTCCATTTCTCTTCAAAAAAGGGCAATCCTCCAATAGATATTAACCACCCATGGCATATCAAGTTGTAGTTAAGATTACTCCTATTAAATCTAGATGTGCCAACCTAGTGGAAAGAAAGGGGTCTCAAAAGGAGGCCAAAGAGACAGAGACAATCCCTGCTCCCACTGTTAGGAGTCACATAAGAAGACCAAGAGGCACAACTGTAACATATGTGCAGAGGGCCTAGTTCAGTACCATGCAGTCTTCCTGGTTGGCAGTTCAGTCTCTGTGAGCCCCTATGAGCCTAGGTTAATTGATTCTGTAGATTTTTTTGGTGTACTTGACCCATCTGGACCCTACAATCCTTCCTCCCTCTCTTCCCCAGGATTTCCTATGCCCTGCTTAATGTTTGGCTGTGGGTCTCTGCATCTGTTTCTATCAGTTGCTAGGTGAGGTCTCTCTAATGAAAATTGGATAGAAGCCAATTTATGAGTGTATCAGAATAACATTAGGGACCATTATATTCACTTTTTTCCCAGTCATATTTGGTTATATTCTAGGTCTCTGGGCAATGCAGCCTCTGGTTCCTGGGCTTTCCTTCTACATCAAGGGTAGGCTCCCTTTCTTGGTATGGGTCTCAAGCTGGACTAATCATTGGTTGGCCACTCATACAATTTCTGTATCATCTTTGCCCCAGCACATCTTGTAGACAGAACAAATTATAGGTCAAAGATTTTGTGGCTAGGTTGGTGTCCCAATCACTCCACTCAATGTCTTTCCTGGTTACAGGAGATGGCCAGTCCAGGCTCCAGTATCCCCACTGTAGGAGTCTTCACTAGGGTCACCCTCATAGAGTCCTGGTAGTTTCCATTGCCCTAGGTTTCTAGCTTGTCACAGAGATGCTCAAAGTTCCAGCTTTCTCTCTCAGTACTCTCTCCCTCCATCATCCCCCACCCCCACACCTGATCTCTCCTGTTCCTATCCTCACTCTCTCATACAGACTGCCTCCCCCATTCATCCCTTATGTCTATTCTATTTCCCTTTCACAGGGAAATTCATGTGCCCTTCCCCTAGAGTTGTGCTTGTTACTTAGCTTTTCTGGGTTAATGAATTGTAGCACAGTTATTTGTTATTTTACAGCTAATATCCATGTATAAGTGAATATATACCATGTTTGTCTTTCTGGATCTAGGTTATGTCATTCAGGATGATATTCTTTAGTTCCATCCATTTGCCTACAGATTTCATGATGTGATTGTTTTTACAGTTGAGTTATGTAAATGTACCACTTTTTTTATTCCTTGGTTGAGTGACATCTAGGCTGTTTCCGTTTTCTGGCTATTATAAATAAAGCTGTTATAAACTTAGTTGAACAAGTGTCCTTATTGTAGGAGGGAGCATCCTTTAGGTATGTGCCCAAGAGTGGTGTCTTAGTCAGGGTTTCTATTCCTGCACAAACATCATGACCAAGAAGCAAGTTGGGGAGGAAAGGGTTTATTCGGCTTACACTTCCACATTGCTGTTCATCACTGAAAGAAGTCAGAACTGGAACTCAAGTAGGTCAGAAAGCAGGAGCTGATACAGAGGCCATGGAGGGATGTTCTTTA
>NW_018393608.1:0-1566 GCF_900095145.1 Mus pahari | reverse complement strand
CGACTCCTCTGTCTCCTGCGTGAGATACGAGTCGGCCCGAGGCCTCGTTAAATAAAGTACCTCATGTGAATTACAGCAAGGTGTTATTCGAATTACTGGGGACCCAAGAGAGTGCTGGACCAGAGGGAGTTCCCTCATTGGGGTCTTACACTAACCAGCCAGACAAAGTCCCATTTATTAATTGTTGATCTTAGTCCCTGCACTATTTGTGCTATGTTCAGGAAGTTGTTTCTTGTGTTAATGTATTCAAGGTATCCCTCACTTACTCTTCTATCAGATTTAATGTATCTGGTTTTATATTAAGGTCTTTGATTCACATGGACTTAAGTTTTGTTCAGGTTGATAGATATGGATCTATAGCTCTGGGCCACCTTGGGCATGAACTCTGTGGATGGTCCCATGGTCCCCAGAAGACTCTTCACTCCCCAGGTGCCCTAGCATGCCCAGGATCTTAGGATCACTGCTGAATGGAACACAACATCTGTTCCAAAACAACTGTGAGGGGCTGGGGCCAGCAGGAGCAGGGACACAGGAAGCCCACCTGACCAGAGGCTCTGGTTCCTTCTGGTCTGTACCAGCTACAGGCCACCTTGGGCACGAACTCAAGAGGATGGTCCCACAGTCCTCAGAGGACTCTTTACTCCCCAGATGCCTTAGCACACTCAGGATCTTAGGATCTCTGGTGAGTGGAACTCAACATTTGTTCCAACACAACTGGGAGTGCCTGGGGCCAGCAGAAGGGACACAGGATCCCCTCCCAACCAGCAGCTTGGGTTCCTTCCTGTCAGCGCTGGTCTACCTTGGTTTCTAAATCAGCTGACAGCCCCAGAGGAATTACCACTTCCAGGAGCTCTAACACACCCAGGATCCCAAAAGCTTGGTCACACCAGGATCTCAGGGTCTCAAAGGAAGCTTGACTGCCAAGAACTCTGACACATCCAGAATCTCAGGATCACAGAGAAAGCTGAACTCTGAGTTCTCATTCAACTGGGATTACAGGAAGGACAGGCTCCAATCAGATATATTGAGGGCAGGGAGCACTTGAGATAATCAGATGGCAGGAGGCAAGCATAAGAACAGAAGCCACAGAAATCAAGGATACTTGGCATAATCAGAACCAAACTCTCCCACTATATCAAGTCCTGAATACACCATCACACCAGAAAAGCAAGATATGGATTCAAAGTCACTTCTCATGATGAGGATGGAGGACAATAAAAAGGACATAAATAACTCCCTTAAGGAAATTCTGGAGAACACAGATAAACAGATAGAAGCCCCTAAAGAGGAAACACAAAAATCCCTTAAAGAGTTACAGGAAAACACTACCAAACAGGTGAAAGAATTGAACAACTCCATCCAGGATCTAAAAATGGAAATAGGAACAAAAAAGAAATCATAAAGGGAAACAACTCTGGAGATAGAAAACCTAGGAAAGATGTTGTTGGACCCATGCCAGGGAAGTCAAGGAATCCCCCCAAAACACGAGAGGCCTTCTTGTTGTAAAAGCATGAGGCAGTTTAAAGGTGGGGCCCCGGGCCGATGCATATCTCACACAGGAGGCAG
>NW_018393607.1:6942-17481 GCF_900095145.1 Mus pahari | reverse complement strand
TTTTACTCTGAGGTAGTGTTTGTTCCTGAGGTGGGTTTCCTGTAAGCAGCAAAATGTGGGGTCCTGTTTGAGTAGCTAGTCTGTTAGTCTATGTCTTTTTATTGGGGAATTGAGTCCATTGATGTTAAGAGAAATCAAAGAAAAGTAATTTTTGCTTCCTGTTATTTTTGTTGTTAAAGTTGGGATTCTGTTGTGGCTGTCTTCTTTGGTTTTGGTGAGGGATTACTTTCTTCCTTTTTCTAGGGTGTAGTTTATATCTTTGTGTCAGTATTTCCCCTTTATTATCTTTTGAAGGGCTGGATTCATGGAAAGATACTGTGGGAATTTGGTTTTGTCATGGAATACTTTGGTTTCTGCATCTATGGTAATTGAGAGTTTTGCTGGGTATAGTAGCCTGGGCTGGCATTTGTGTTTTCCTAGGGTGTGTATAACATCTGTCCAGGATCTTCTGGATTTCATTGTCTCTGGTGAGAAATTTGGAGTAATTCCTATAGGCCTTCCTTTATATGTTACTTGACCTTTTTCTCTTACTGCTTTTAATACTCTGTCTTTATTTAGTGTATTTATTGTTCTGATTATTATATGTCAGGAGGAGTTTCTTTTCTGATCCAGTCTATTTGGAGTTCTGGAGGCTTCTTGTATGTTCTTGGGTGTCTCTTTATTTAGGTTTGGCACATTTTCTTCTCTAATTTTGTTGAAGATATTTGCTGGCCTTTTAAGTTGATGATCTTCATTCTCATCTACTCCTCTTATCTGAAGGTTTGGTCTTTTCATTGTGTCCTGGTTTTCCTGGATGTTTTGAATTAGGATCTTTTTGCAGTTTGCATTTTCTTTGATTATTGTGTCCATGTTGTCTATGGTATCTTCTCTAACTGAGATTTTTCTCTTCCATGTCTTTTATTCTATTGCTGATGCTCACATGTATGGTTCCTGATTTCTTTCCTAGGGTTTCTATCTCCAGAGTTGTCTTCCTTTGGTTTTTCTTTATTGTTTCTACTTCCATTTTCAGATCCTGAATGGTTTTGTTCATTTCCATCCCCTGTTTGGTTGTGTTTTCCTGTAATTCTTTAAGAGATTCTTTTGTTTCTTCTAGCTGTTTAGCAGTGTTTTCCTGTAATTCTTTATGGGATTTTTGTGTTACTTCTATCTGTTTAACAGTGTTTGCCTGTATTTCTTTAAGGACTTCTACCTGTTTAGCATTGTCCTCCTGTAATTCCTTAAGGGATTTTTGTGCTTCCTCTTTAAGGGCTTCTACCTGTTTAGCAGTGTTCTTATGTATTTCTTTGAGTGAGATATTAATGTCCTTCTTCAAATCTTCTACCACCATCTTGAAATATGATTTTAAATCCGTGTCTTGCTTTTCGGGTGTTGGGGTATCCAGGACTTGCTGTTGTGGGCATACTGGGTTCTGATGATGCCCAGTGTCCTTGTTTTCTGTTAGTAAGATTCTTAAGTTTCCCTTCGCCAGCTGGAAATCTCTGTTGTTAATGTTCAAGCTGTTTCTGACTCTAGTTTGATCCTCCTATGATTCTGTTAGCCTCTGTCAGCACTCCTGGGAATCCAACTCCCACCTGAGTCCCAGTGGTCAGAGCACTCTCTGCAGGCAAGCTCTCCTCTTTCAGGGCAGGTGTCCAGAAGCCTGGAGCTCTGATCCACCTTCTGAGTCCTGGGGTCAGAGCCCTCCCTGTAGGCCTACTCTCCTCTGGCAAGGAAGGTGCCCAGGTGTCTAGGTCGCTGCTCTGCCTGTCACAATCTTGAGGTGATCCCGAGGTCCCGAAATCCCGAGGTGATCCAGAGGACCTGTGATGTGGAGAGTCCTCTGGAGCTCAGTGGCCTCTGCTGAGGTTCAGATGAGAGATGGCGCAGGTGGCTTGGGCCTGACGGGACCGAACTGGAACCCAGCCTCTGGGTGGGCAGGGTTACTTTGTCCCTGTTCTTGCTGGAACAAGCCCTTCCGCTATTCTCTGGAGTTGATGTTGCGTTCCACTCACCCGTGATCCCAAGCACCTGCAGTGTGGAGAATCCTCCAGAGCGCTCAGAGGCCTCTGTTGGGGTTCAGAAGAGAGAAGGTGGGGCTATAATCTATTTTTGCTCTTTGTATCTTAATCACTTTTTGCAAGATATAAAACTACTTTCATGTATATATGAATGTTTTCAAATAAGATGTTAGGCAATTATAAGGTATAAACAAAAATATACAGCAATGATGCTAGCCATATATACATATATATATATATATATATATATATATATATATATATATATATCACAGTATTTAAAAATTATGCATTTTTTGTGAACATCTATAACTATTCTAAACATTGATTTATCTTAAATTTTTGCTACTTTTATTGTTTTATGTGTGTGTGCATGTATGTGTGTGTTTGATTTCATGATGCATTATATCATTATACATGTGTTTTGCCCACCAAAGCCATAAGATATCCTTCAGAAATGAAGTTATAGGAGATTATAATTCAACATATGGGTATGAGGATTCAAATTCATATGCTCTGGCTAATGAATTTAATTCATATTAATTTTTGGTTTTCAGGTAAATTTAATACCATTCACTTAGCAGGCAAATATGTGATTACAACGGCAGAAAATAGTCAAGTGAGGATGCTGATGTGTGAGGTTAAGTATTGTTAACCAATACAGACTCATAAGCATGATTTTCTATGTCAGGTACAAAAAGTTATTTGGGTAGAAGAAACAATTTGTTGTTATGTGAATCAAGGCATACTGTATGTTTCTGGAACTGAGATTATTTGGATTTAATAGTAATTGGAGGAAAGCTGGAGTTAAGAGTGACTGCATCTAGAATATATTAAACTTGAATTTTCATAGCTTGATGTTTTTTATTAGACATTTTCTTTATTTACATTTCAAATGCTATCCTGAAAGTTCCCTATACCCTCCCCCTGCCCCTGCTCCCCTACCCACCCACTCCCACTTCTTGGCCCTGGCATTCCCCTGTGCTGGGTCATATAAAGTTTGCAAGACCAGGGGCCTCTCTTCCCAATGATGGCCGACTAGGCCATCTTCTGCTACATATGCAGCTAGAGACATGAGCTCTGGGGGTATTGGTTAGTTCATATTGTTTTTCTACCTATAGGGTTGCAGCCCCCTTCAGCTCCCTGGGTACTTTCTCTAGCTCCTCCACTGGGGGCCCTGTGTTCCCTCCAATAGCTGACTCATGAAAATACTAACACAGTTAAAAAATACATCAGGTAATGAAACCTATGTTTTTTAAAAGTATTAGTACATGTGAAGGGGTAAAGGAAAATCTGATATTAGATATGACAAAAGCATTGTTTATATCCTCACTGTGAAGAATGCTTCTCCTCTTGAAAACCATCCTGATAACTGGATACCTAGCACATTAATGAGGCCATTTGCTTCACTTTACTGATTTGGGAAATCCTGTCAATTAAGGGTCTGAGCCCCATTCCTATCCACAAGTCTTGGTGCATACAGGAATCTGTCCATTCCTGAAAGAAATCATAGACTGAAAAGATGATCAATGATGATATTTACAAACAAAAGAATAGTATCACAGTGTAAAGGATCAAGGCCAGAATTGTGTCTCACTTTCAGCAAGAAGTGTTTTCTTGGGTGACAAATATTGTTTAATATGTGTTGTTTAGGAAAACCAGGAAATGCCAACTACACACTTTGAGCTTATAAACCTCCCTGGAAGTATTGCTCAATGATAGGTGAGTATCAGTGGTCCAGGATTGAATATGCATTATTTACATATTCTATAAGAGATGTGATCTTTATCAAGAGTTTCTTTAGTGGATAAACAGTCCATTGTGTTTAACTTTACAGGGTATGTCTTCCTAAAAGAGTGTCTCAAAAGTAACAGGACTTATTACATTCCTGGGACCTGGGTATTGTGTGATGCAGTTCATCATTTTCCAAAAATCTATTTTATCCACCACCTGAGGGATGCAGAAAATGTAATGACTAAAATCACCATTATCTCTTCTCCACCAGTATGGGGTGTTGAGGGGAAAATGCACTCACGAATGAATCTTTCCATGTGGCACAAACAAACAAACAAATCAGGTTTTGCTAAATTTGGTCAAATCCAGGCATAAACTTGATTTTTAAACTTCATGTTAGAAGATAAGGAAATGTTTCCCCTACTCAATACTTTAATGCAGAAATAATAATATATGTTACAGCATGCTAGGTATGGTGGGATTATTATGAATGAATTTACAATATTGTTTTAAAAATAATATAGTCAGTCCTTCCGGCTAGTACCCTCTGCCAGGGCAGACTGCAAGACTAGTCTGCTCCCCTGAAGATACCACAACCTACAGTCAACCCAGGGAATATGATGCACACAGGGCAACTGCTATGGACCCACCCAAAGTTCTACAGCTGCTACTGGAATCCCAGTAGACTTGGGACACATAACCTCCCAAAACCGCTACACCCCAAATTCCACTCCCCTTCTGGTTGGGACCTTCTGCCAGTCAGATTGCCAGCTACTCTCCCCTGAAGACACCACAGCCTGAGGTATCACAGGAGATGCACTGTATACTCCGGGTATCTGACACCACAGCTTGAAGGCATCACAGGAGTTCCTCTGCACTCAAGGCAACTGGGCAACTGAAGCCACAGTCTGAAGACCACCCAGGATCTCTTTGGCATGCAAATCAAGTGACCAAACAGACATAAAATCTCCCTGAACTTCTGCTGCACCCAGGAAAACAGAAACCAGAGTCCAATCATCCCATCCACAAGTCCCAGAGAAGAGCTTCACACAGGACAATAGAATGGCTGCTTCTCTGAAGACACAGCAGTGTGATGGCCTTCCAGAAGGTCTGCTGCAGCCAGGGCGACAGATTGGCAGCTTTCCTGCCCCTCTGAAGACCCCACAGTTGGAAGGCCCCATAGGAGGTCACTACAGACAGGGCCACAGGAATACCAGGAGTCCTGAAGCAACCCAGGGACCAAAGAGGCAGGCTCCAGACAGAGACACCCAGAACAGCAGATACCAGGGATAACCAGATGGCTAGAGGAAGATAGAAGGCCATAAGCAATAGAAGCCAGTACACATGGGCATCACCAGTACCCAGTTCTCTTACCATAGTTATCCCTGAATACACCAACACACCTGAAAATCAGGAAGCTTACAAAAAATCCTATCTCATGAAGATAATAAAGTCATTGAAGGGCAATATAAATAGCCCACTGAAAGAAATACAGGAAAACATAGGTAAACAGGTAGGAGCCTTTAAAGAAGAAACAAATCCCTTAAAGGAATAAAAGAAATTATAATTATATAGGTGAAGAAATTGGATAAAGTAGTCCAAAACTTAAAAGTAGAAGTAGTAACAATAAAGAAAACATAAATGGAGGCAACCCTGGAAATGAAAAAATCGATGAAAGAGGTTCAGATTTACAGGTATAAGCATCACCAAGAGACTACAAGAGACTACATGAGACTACATGAGAAAATTTCAGGTATAGAAGATACTGTGGAAGAGATTGACATAACTATCAAAGAAAACTCAAAACATAAAAAAAACCTCTTAACCCAAAACTTCCAGAATATCCAGTACACAATGAAAAGACTAAATCTAAGAATAATTGGAGTAGAGGAGATCAAAGATTTCCAGCTCAAAGGACCTGAAACTATCTTCAACAAAATTATAGAAGAGATCTTCCCTAACCTAAAGAAAGAGATGGCCATAAAGGTATAAGAAGACTATAGAACACCAAATAAATGGGACCAGAAGAGAAAATCCTCTCGTCACATAATAATAATAATAATAATAATAATAATAATAATAATAATAATAATAAATGCACAGAACAAAGAATATTAAAAGCTGCAAGGGAAATGGGCCATGCAACATATAAAGTAAGACCTATCAGAATTACACCAAAGTTCTCAACGGAGACACTGTCTCTTCTGTTTTACCTTATGTTCCAAATATATGCTTTCAATTTGAAACAGATTTACTTAATTTTATTTTATGTGTATGATTGTTTTACTTGTGTGTAAAGTGCCCACTGAGGCCACAAGAGGGCATTGGAACTCCTGGAACTTGAGTTACAGATGTTTGTTAGCCACCATGTCTATGTTGGAAATGGAGCCCAAGACTTTAGAATTAGTAATCATTACATTTAAAGGCCGAGCCATCTCTCCAGCCCCATTACTATGTTTTCTAGTACTAACATGAAAATGCACGTGAACAAGCTATTTTCCATCTCATTTGCCTATGGCAATAGCCACAAAGGATAAAATAAATTCCCTCCAGCAACCTTACTAGTAAAGACCTTCAGAGCTGCTTGGAAATGCTAAGAAATGTTCCTCTCTAGTGTTCAGGCAGAGAAGGTTCTGAATGAACATTCAACTTTGCAAGTCACTTATTCACATGAAATTGTACTTAGCAGGGCAAGTTGCTCCATGTAAGCATATGGGAAGACAAACATCTTGCAGAATTAAGAAGATTCTCAAACCTTCAGACAAGGCTGCTGAAATGTGAGGTAGTTATCTCCTCCAAGTTGTTTTAATGCAGATTGCAAGCAGCTGTTCTGCCCACAAGCTTCACCTATTTTGATTTGCTAAATGCATTCCTTAATCATCTGGTGCCACCAGATGTCAGAAATTCCTGATGCTATCTCTAAGTATAATAGTCATTCACTTGCTGTAAATATAGATAATGTTGATGCAGTCACCTTATGCTCCGAACAGCTGGATGATTACCGTGGGACTTAGGAAAAAAACTGAACATACATGGAGGACTCCTGGGAAAGGTGGCCACAGCTGTCAGATTCAGTGGCTGAAAGACACTGAGCAACCATAAAAGCTAAGCCTATGTAAAATTCCCCTCTAAATCTCTCCCTATTTTCAGAATCACTTTACATTTGCAGTGTGTTACAGAGTGCTAACAGGAATCTTTAATATCCCTGAAGTCTAAGTTAACACTATGGAAGTATTCACCAACACCTTTTCCTTTTTGGCACAGTTTGCCTGGGTCAACTGCAGCATCAGTGTTTCAGAGCTTGTACTCTCTGTGTTCTTATTTCCACCTTTTGACCATCAGATCAGAGAATCCAGCACTTATCTGGGTCAGATTGTGCATCCTGGGGATGTCAAACAGTCTCCTGGGATTAAGGTTTTTTTTTTTTTAAATTACATTCATAAATTATAAATGAAGCATGAGAAAATTGGAGTTACTGTTTAGTTTATGGCCTCTGGCACTATCCAATGTATAACAAATACATGACTAGTAGGTTTCCAAAAATACAAATTTGAAAAATAAAAATTTGAACACTCAAATATTTTCCATTTTGTTTTGAGGACCTTTGTAAATACAGAAAAGAAAAATATATTGCATTCTACATTGCAATACATTTCAATGCATTTCAACTTTTGCAAAGGATTTATGAGAATACTGTGCTTTGCTTGTCAAGAGATTATATGTACAAGTATTTTCCAATATCTATCACAGGACAACAGTCAACATCATATCATTGCTGATATTAGGAACATAAAGAACACTAGTGTTGCATATATTTTGGATTACTAAGAAATTAAGACATCTCCACAAAGGTAGCTAGTACAAACAGAAATGAAGATGTCAATGGGGCATTTGAATAATTATACAGCAAATAATGCTGTAAAAACCAACAGAACTCATTAAGCCCTTCAAACCAGCATTCCCAAAATTCAAACACACAGGTAAGACTGCTTGCCAAATAAAATACATAAACATAAGTTTGAAATTTGAACAACCATCAAAAATCCAATGACTTTTGTTTGTTTGTTTTACACAAATAGAAAAAAAAAATTACAAAATTTGTGTGGAAGGTCAAAATACTGCAGATATCCAAAACAACATTAAATGTAACATCTGTGCTAGTAGAATCATAGTACCTAATTAAATTATCCTCTAAGATGTGGAAAGATCCATGATCCCAATGTCACAAAGCCTGCCTGGCATGTGGTCAATGAGTAGATAATGAACCCAGAAATAAACCCTCTATCCACAGGTGACAAATTCCTGACAAAGGCACCAAAAACTTCCCATAGTATGTGGTCTGGCTGGAAAACTGGGTGTCCACATGTAAAAGTGTTGGGACCACAAGTGTCCTTGTATCCAGGAATGTTAATTCCAGGGTTGTCTCTTCAAAGGTGGAAATGAATACCTGTTTTCTACCCCAAAGGCTGGAGTAAATTGTGTTAATGACCTGGTGACCATTGCTATCTGTATCAGCAGACCTCATACAAATTTGCCAGAATGTTCATCACAGACTCTCTCTCCTTAGACCTTAATTTTAGTTTTATTTTCTCAGCCAACAGAACTTATCCTTAGAGGAAGGGTCACATGTACTTTACAGTTTGATGACCTCTATGCTATATTGGTTACAGATCATACCATATCTTAAAGCCATAAACTTTAGAGACCATCTGCATGTTCACATGGGTTTGAGTTGAGTTTTGTTCCAGTTATGTCTACTGCCCATAGGGGATTCCTCCCACCAACTGTACTGTGTTTAAATATGCTTACAATAAATCACCTGTCATCAGACTCTAGAAGTTTGAACCAGCACCAACTATGCCAGGCTAAACTGGGTTTTTCTTTTTCTTTTTGGAGTTCCTTTCATTGTCTGACATGACTTTTAGTGACACCCTATCAATTTCTGCAAAACTTAATTCAAAATAGATTAAGAAAGCCCTTAATATTTGATCCTAAGCTTTGAAACTACCTAGCAACACTTGATATGATTGAGAGAACTAATGAGTATCTGAATAGAACTTGGTCAGCTCAGAGGAAACTGGTGAAGTGCAGGGATATTGGATTATTTGGAATCAAAAAACAAAAAACCCTCCAAACCCCCCAAAAAACAAAAACACAAAACCAAACACAAAACCAAATGAACAAAAAACCCAAGAAACCAACAACTGTACAGTGAGGAAATCAGAGTGAGAAGAATGGAGAAAGATGATAAAATAGAAGGAAATATCTGCCACCTGGTCATCTGGCACAGCATTAATAAATGTATGTTATAATTAATAATGACAGACAAAGCATTACCATTAGAGTATAGGAAATACTTAAACACTTAAAATAATGAAGAAGCCACTTGGTAAATGGACAAAAATTTACCCATTCATGATAGAGTGATGAATGTGACTTTGATAATGGCTCCTGATAAATTCTACTGCATGATGTGCATTGGGTTCTTTATTGAAAAGTATTTTACAATGTTTAAATCAATGCAAATAATCATACATGATGCCAGTACTTCTGCCATGGACAGGGCTCAGTGGCCCTCAATCTGTGTGGATCAGAGTCTTGGACAGAAGGACGTGGAGTCTGCAGAAATTGACAGACAGACTTGACAAAAACCTGGATGAAATGGACAAGTTCTGCAGGCCTGGGTGCCAGCGCCTTTCTAAGGGTATCACTACCCAGGCCAGGTGGGAAGGCCCCAGCCAGGAGAAAAGTGAGTGCAGGCAGGGGGACAAAGCCTCTGCCATGCCTTCCAGGTCTGGGCCTTTCTGAACTCAGCTGGGTTAGGCTGGGCTGGCTGAAAAGCTGACAATCCATTGAGGAATGCAGTGGGCAGATCTCTTCCCAAGTGTTACAGCTCTTGGAACAAATGGCTCAGACAAAGGAATGGTTCTTGCATACCTTTAATTCCCTGCATGGCCCTCTCTATATACAGTTCTGGTGGTGATTTAGGGTCTGACAGCAAGTTCCTCTCATTGACTTGGACTGAGAGTTTGGGGGAAGCCTTATTTGCATGTGTGTGTGGGGGACTTGGTGCTGTTCCTAAGTGGCTAATTGCCATGCCTCTCTTGTGGGGTTTGTGAGGGTGGTAAGTTTGAGAGCATCCAGGGGACATGAATGAACACCTTCCATCCCACGCAAGTTAATTATCACTACATGGTCCTGGGGTTCAAGATCTAGCCTCAACTGGAAACCAGGCTGTCTGCATGGAGCCCATTGCCCCACAAACTTCCTAAGAGTCCTCAAACTATTCCACAAAATAGAAACAGAAGGTACTCTACCTAATTCATTCCTTGCAGCCACGATTTCTCTGATACCTAAACCACATAAAGACCCAACAAAGATAGAGAACTTCAGACCAATTTCCCATATGAATATCGATGCAAAAATACTCAATAAAATCCTTGCAAACCAAATCCAAGATCACATCAAAATCGATCATCCATCATGACCAAGTAGGCTTCTTCCCAGTGATGCAGGGATGGTTTAATTTATGGAAATCCATCAATGTAATCCACTATATAAACAAACTCAAAGACAAAAATCACATGATCATCTCGTTAGATTCTGAGAAAGCATTTGACAAAATCAAACACCCTTTCATGATAAAAGTCTTGGAAAGATAGGAATTCAAGACCTATAACTAAACATAATATAAGCAGTCTACAGCAAACCAGTAGCCAACATCAAAGTAAATGGAGAGAAGCTGGAAGCAATCCCACTAAAATCAGGGACTAGACAAGGCTGCCCACTTTCTCCCTACCTATTCAAT
>NW_018393607.1:4428-6120 GCF_900095145.1 Mus pahari | reverse complement strand
TGTACAAAGCTCAAGTCTAAGTGGATCAAAGAACTCCACATAAAACCAGAGATACTAGCCGGGTGAAACCCTGTCTCAAAAAAAAAAAAAAAAAAAGAGTTTTTTTAATTCTGTTGGGCTTTTTTTTTTTTTTTTTTTTTTTTTTTTTTTTTTTTGCCTTTCCAGATGAATTTGAGAATTGCCCTTTCATTTCTTTGGTTGGAGTTACTCCAGATATTTTATATTATTTGTGACTGTTGTAATGGGAATTTTTTCACTAATTTCTTTCTCAGCCTGCTTATCCTTAGTATAAAGGAAGGCTACTGATTTATTTGAGTTAATATTCTATCCGACCACTTTGCTGAAGTTGTTTATCAGCTGGAGAAGTTCTCTGGTAGAATTTTTGTGGTTGCTTATGTATACTATCATATCGTCTGGAAGTAGTGATACATTTATTTCTTCTTTACCAATTTGTATCCCCTTGATCACTTTTTATTGTCCTATTGTTCTTGATAATACTTTGAGCAGCATAAATGGGAAGAGTGGGAATCCTTGTCTTGTCCATGATTTCAGTGGGATTACTTCAAGTATTTCTCCATTTAATGAAAGTCATTGCACCATTTTTTTAAATGTTTCTTGTTATTTTTTATTAATTTTTTATTGGATATTTTCTTCATTTACATTTCAAATGCTATCTCAAAAGTCCCTTATACCCTCCCCCTGCCCTGCTTGCCTACCCACCCACTCCCACTTCTTGGCCCTGGCATTCCCCTGTACTGGGGCATATAAAGTTTGGAAGAGAAAGGGGCCTCTCTTCCCAATAATGGCCAACTAGGCCATCTTCTGCTACATATGCAGCTAGAGACATGAGCTCTGGGGATGCTGGTTAGTTCATATTGTTGTTCCACTTATAGGGTTGCAGACCCCTTCTGCTCCTTGGGTACTTTCTCTAGCTCCTCCATTCAGAGCCCTGTGTTCCATCCTATAGTTGACTGTGAGCATCCACTTCTGTATTTGCTATGCCACTCGCATAGCCTCACAAGAGACAGCTCTATCAGGGTCCTTTCAGCAAAACCTTGCTGGCATATGCAATAGTGTTTGCATTTGGTGACTGATTATGGGATCAACCCCTGGTTGGGGCAGTCCCTGGATGGTCCATTCTTTCGTATTAGCTCCAAACTTTGTTTTTGTAACTCCTTCCGTGGGTATATTATTCCCTATTCTAGGGAGGAATGAAGTATCTACACGTTGGTCTTCCTTCTTCTTGATTTTCTTCTGTTTTGGAAATTGTATCTTGGGTATTCTAGGTTTCTGGACTAATATCCACTTATCAGTGAGTGCATATCACGTGACTTCTTTTGTGATTGGGTTACCTCACTCAGGATGATATCCTCCAGCCACATCCATTTGGCTAAGAAATTCATAAATTCATTATTTTTAATAGCTGAATNGTATTCCTTTGTGTAAATGTACCACATTTTCTGTATCTATTACTCTATTGAGGGACATCTGGGTACTTTCCAGCTTCTGGCTATTATAAATAAGGCTGCTATGAACATAGTGGAACATGTGTTCTTATTACCAATTGGAACATCTTCGGGGTATATGCACAGGAGAGGTATTGCTGGATTTTCTGCTAGTACTATGTCCAGTTTTCTGAGGAACTGCCAGTCTGATTTCCAGAGTGGTTGTACAAGCTTGCAATCCCACCAG
>NW_018393607.1:0-3593 GCF_900095145.1 Mus pahari | reverse complement strand
AGAATTCTTTGTTTAGCTCTGTACCCCATTTTTAATGGGTTTGTTTGAATTTCTGGAGTTCAGTTTCTTGAGCTCTTTGTACATATTGGATATTAGACCCATATTAGGTTTAGGATTGGTAAAAATTCTTTCCCAATCTGTTGGTGGCCTTTTGGTCTTATTGACAGTATCTTTTACCCTACAGAAGCTTGGCAATTTTATGAGGTCCCATTTGTCGATTCTTGATCACAGGCCATTGATCTTCAGTTTAGGAATTTTTCCCCTGTGCCCATATCTTCGAGGTTTTTCACCCACTTTCTCCTCTATAAATTTCAGTGTCTTTGTTTTTTGTTTGTTGGTTTGTTTGTTTGTTTTGTTTTGTTTTTCAGTGTCTCTGGTTGGGTTTTTTTTTTTTTTTGGTTTTTCAAGACAGGGTTTCTCTGTATAGTCCTGGCTGTCCTGAAACTCACTTTGTAGACCAGTCTGACCTCGAACTCAGAAATCTGCCTGCCTCTGCCTCCCAAGTCACTGGATTAAAGGTGTGCACCACCACTGTCTGGCTGAGAAAACAATTCTTAACAATAAGTGAATAGCTAGGGGAATCACCATCCCTGACCTCAAGCTTAACTACAGAGCAATGGTGAGAAAAACTGCATGGTATTTGTACAGAGACATGCATGTTGATCAATGGGATTGAATTGAAGAACCAGATATATACTTATTGTCACTTGATTTTTGACAAAGAGGCTAAAATTATACAATGGAAAAAAGAAAACATCTTCAATAAATGGTGCCGGTGTAACTGGCTGTCTGTATGTAGAAAAATGAAAATAGATCCATATTTGTCACCTTGTACAAAGCTCAAGTCCAAGTGGATTAAGGACCTGAATATAAAACCAGATGCACTGAATATAATAGAAAAGAAAGTGGGAAAGAGTCTTGAACTCATTGGCACATGGGGAAATTTCTTAAACAGAATTCCAATGGCTCATGCTCTAAGAGCAACAATTGATAAATGAGACCTCATAAAATTGGAAAACTTCTGTGTGGCAAAGGTCATAGTAGATAAGACGAATCGGCAACCTACAGATTGGGAAAAAAATCTTCACTAACCCCACATCTGATAGAGAGCTAATTAATATAATATATTTTAATATAAAATATATAAAGAACTCAAGAAGTTAATCACCAAAAAAACCAACAACCCAATCAAAAAATGGGGTATAGAACTAAACTGAGATTTTACAACTGAGGAATCTCAAATGACTGAGAAGCACCTAAAGAAATGTTCAAAGTCCTTAGTGATCAGAGAAATGCAAATCAAAACAACCCTGAGATTCCACCTTAAACTAGTCAGAATGGCTAAGCAAAAGGACAGAAGTTGAAAATATCATCCTGAGTGAGGTAACTCAGACCCAAAAGAACATGCATTGTGGCAATTAGAACAATAAACAAAACAAAACAAAACAAAACAAAACAAAACAAAACAACCACACATTCATCGGTTTATGGAGGTAGTGGAAATGGATGCCCCTTGGTTCCTGGAGGAAGGTTTAGTTAATCTTAGTTGCTGGGCGAGGTTGGGGACAGCTTTACAGAAGGCCTATTCCCAGACCTCGTTGCCCTCTGGAATGGCTAGCTATTTGGAATCTGGTCAGGGCATGCCTCAAAGAAGGAAGAGGGGAGTATGCTTTGCTTCGGAGTTAGAGAGGGGTGCTGCTGTGCTGGAGGAAGTTAAAGAAATAGCCTCACAATCGAGTAGAGGGATGGAGAAAAGGAAGAAAAACGAGAAAGAGAAAAAAGGGAAAGACTGGAGTGATAGCAGCGAGAGTGAGAAAGACACTGACTCAGAGGAGGAGCCCGAGTGGCAGCTCTCTAGAATGAGCTTGGGAAGAAGGCGACCTCCAGAGCCTTCAGCTCCCCCACCTCCTACACCACCGCCATATCAGGAGCGGTCAGGAGGGTCAGGTCAGGGGACCATGCATGCAAAAGTTTGGAGTCAGGTTAGCCCTATTGCAGGAGCATTTCCAGTTTTCCAAGATCAACAAGGAAATAGATACCATGAGCCATTGGACTTTAAGATAGTTCAGAGATTGAAGGGGTCAGTCTCTGCTTATGGAGTCCAGGCTGCCTTTCCCATTTCTCATATAGAGGGTTTGCAGCATTACTGCATGACCCCCTTTGATTGGGGAAATTTGTGCAAGGCAGTCCTTTCTGGAGGCAGGTACCTGAGCTGGCAGGCTGCATACATGGAGTTTGCAATTGAACAGGCTGCTGCCAACACAGCCCTTGGCATGCCCCAGGCAGTCTGGGATTTTAACATGCTGGCTGGCCAGGGTCAATATGTAAGTAATCAGACAGGATATCCCCCAGCAGTTTATGATCAGATCAATGGTATAGCCATTAAGGCCTGGAAAATGCTCTCAGGGACAGGGAATTTGGGAGGATGCCTGTCCAAGGTCACCCAAAGACCACAGGAGCCATTTGCTGATTTCCTGGCTTGCATGATGGAGACAGCCGGAAGGGTGTTTCCGGATGTGGATGCCACTATGCCACTGGTGAAACAGTTAGCATATGAGCAGGCCAATAAGGCCTGTAGGGATGCCATCAGGCCTTTTAAGAGTAAGCCTCTAGAAGTTTGGATGAAGATCTGCAGGGACATACAGGGTAACCCCTTAACGAATGAGGGGCTGGCCATGGCTATTGTGCAATCACAAGGTCGCCCAGGCAGCAGAGGGAACCAGAGAGCTGGAATGTGCTCCGGAATTTCTGGAGGGTACTTTCAATGTGGTCAGCCATGGCATTTTAAGTGAGATTGCCCCCAACGAGGAAAGGCTGGACCTCAAGCCCAACTTTGCCCTAGATGCCGAAAGGGAAATCATTGGGCCAAAGACTGTCAATCCTGATGGGATGTAAATTATGGGAGCTGTACAGCTGGGACTCCCTATGATTTCAGCTTTGCCTAAGGATTGGAAAACCATTATTATAGATATTAAAGATTGTTTCTTTACTATTCCCCTGAATGTGAAGGATACATATCGGTTTGCTTTCACTTTGCCAACTATTAATCATGCAGGTCCAGATAAAAGATATGAATGGGTGGTTCTGCCTCAGGGGATGGCTAATAGTCCCACCTTATTTCAGACTTATGTAGATAAAGCAACAACCTATTAGACGGAAGTTTCCTAAAATTCAATTATATCATTATATGGATAATATTCTTTTATGCAGATCAACAACTTCCACAGTGGATCTGGCCTTTTTGGAGTTGCAGAAGCAATTGGTTATTGCTCCAGAAAAAAAATCCAGAGAGGGTATGTGAAACAATATTTGGGAACCAAATTGATTGACACCATGGTGGAACCTCTAAAGTTGAAATTTTGAATGGATTCCTTGCGGACTCTTAATGAGTTTCAAAAATTGTTGGGAGATGTTAAATGGATATGCCCCTATTGCAAATTGACTAATGAAGAATTAAAGCCCTTGTTTGATATCCTAAAAGGGAATTCTGATTTGCATTCACCTCATGCATAAACCAGTAAAGCTAGAGAATTGTAGTGTTCCTGCCTGCACGCAGACCGGCGCCTTGTCTGCATGGGCAGAACACCTTGGGG
>NW_018393606.1:12187-14623 GCF_900095145.1 Mus pahari | reverse complement strand
CAGCTATTGGATGGAACACAGGGTCCCCAATGGAGGAGCTAGAGAAAGTACCCAAGGAGCTGAAGGGGGCTGCAACCCTGTAAGTGGAACAACAATAAGAACTAACCAGTATCCCCTGAGCTTGTGTCTCTAGCTGCATATGTAGCAGAAGATGGCCTAATCTGCCATCACTGGGAAAAGAGGCCCCTTGGTCTTGCTAACTTTATATGACTCAGCACAAGGGATGGCCTGGGCCAAGTAGTGGGAGTGGGCGAGTAGAGGAGCATGGGTGTGGGGGGGTGGTATAGGAAATTATCGGGATAGCATTTGAAATGTAAATAAAGAAAATAATAATAATAATAAAGTAATAAAAAATTCCTTGAAGGATTTTTTTGCTTCCTCTTTAAGGTCTTCTACCTGTTTAGCAGTGTTCTCATGTATTTCTTTAAGTGAGTTATTAATTTCCATCTTAAAATCCTCTACCAGCATCATGAGATACGATTTTATATTCAAATCTTGCTTTTCAGGTGTGTTAGGGTATCCAGGACTCGCTGTGGTGGGTGTACTGGCTTCTGACGATGCCCAGTGTATATTAACATATATATTTGTACATATGTTTATATATAATAATATTTTATAATATATCTGAATTTATCTATAATATATATACATATATATATGGCATTAAAAGTAGCAAAAGTAAACTTGAGCACAGAAAATTGAAACACTTCTACACAAAATATAATACTAATAAATATGAAAAAAACCCAGCAGAATGAAGGAAATATTTACAAACTGTATATTGGATAAGGTTCATGTTCAAAAGACACAGGAAATGTATCCAATTCAGTAGCAAGAAAAGAATCATCTGTATTTAAATGTGCAAATGACCTGAACAGATGTTTTTTTCAAGGAAACAGGTAGAGACAGCTAATGGGCAAATGAAAATGCACCCAGCATCACTTCCATCAGAGAAATCCAAACCAAAATCATGAAACAGTATCAATTTACACTTAATAAGAACAAGATGAAAGAGCCAGGCGGTGGTGGCGCACGCCTTTAATCCCAGCACTCGGGAGGCAGAGGCAGGCGGATTTCTGAGTTTAAGGCCAGCCTGGTCTACAAAGTGCGTTCCAGAACAACCAAGGCTATACAGAGAAACCTGGTCTTGAAAAAACAAACAAACAAAGCAAAACAAAACAAAAAGAGCAAGGTGAAAATGCTGAGCAGATTGCCAAGAGAAGGAAGCCCTGCAGGCATTGGTGGGATTTAACTGCCACAGCCATTGTGGAAAACAGTATGTGATGGTCTCAAAACATTAAGTTGACTTGTCCATGAGACAGCATGCCCATGTAAGCAAATCCGTATTCATTACAATGTTACTTAAACAGTTAAGATACTGAAGTAACCCCAGAATCCATTGACAAATCTGTGAATAATAGAAACACAGCACACACATGTCATGGTGGAATATTATTTGGTCATTTGATCATATTTTCAATAGTGATACAAACTTGACTTCTTGTGCATGATACTCTCCAATGGTGTTTACATTCCTGGGCTGTGTTCTCTGGACCACTGACATAGAAGAACCAGCATCCTCATGAACTGGGACAAGCTTCTCCTGTTTTCCCCTGTCTTAGACAGCATGTATGTTAGCTTTAGACTTTGCGTCTAGGAACCCTGGCTCATGGGAACTTGGTTTTATGACAATTGCCCTGATCATCTTCCTATTCACTCACTGCATGAGCTGACAAATGATGATTTATATTTTGTTGAATATGTTAGACTGTTTCTTTAAAATTTATTTAAAAATAAGGCACCAAAAATGTCTAACTCAGCGACTAATCCAGAAGGAACCATAGCCCTCCAGAGGTGACAGCAAAGCCAATGACTACTAAATGACCCCCACTCACCTGCAACCAACGACCCAATAATGGCTGAACTACCAGAGAGCATAGGAGAGCATGAATGGTAAACTTTCAGTTTTCAACCTATCAGCACAAAAGCATTGTGTTGTAGATTTTACACTGAGAATTTTAGATGTTATTACCTTTATAATTTAATCCTTAGGTCTTAATTTCCCATGAGTAATTCATAAAGGAAGAGGGCATGTACTCAAACTATGAGGCAATGTTATTACACCACTCTTCTCTCTAAATAGTAAAATCATTGATATGACACATTCTTAGACATACCTGATCACTGAATAGACTTTGAGTATATGACTGTATATGGTTCAGCTGAAAAATAAAAAAGAAGGTAAAATTTTCATTCTAGAGCACTGGTGTAATTACCATTGAATGAACTGTTTGGGAACAGTGAAGGATGCTGGTACTGCGAAGAATTCAGATACAGTAAAAAATGCAGTCACTGTGAAGGATGCAGTCAACTGTGAAGGATGCAGTCACTGTGAAGGATGCAGGCACTGTGAAGGATACAGGCACTGTGAAGGAT
>NW_018393606.1:4238-12177 GCF_900095145.1 Mus pahari | reverse complement strand
CACTGTGAAGGATACAGGCACTGTGAAGGATGCAGTCACTGTGAAGGATGCAGATTCTTGGTTATTTTGTCAACTTACCTCCTTGATATCAAAATCTGATACAGAGATAGGTTATATAAGCATATATGTATATGAAAAGAGAGAAAGGAACTGAGGAGAGAGGGTGAGAGAAGGATCTGGATCTCCTTGCCTGTGGTGGGCTTGTTCTCTAAGGCCCCTGCAGATATCCAACAGCTAGGGGCCACTGATCCTGTGGGAAGTGCAGAGAGCTGAGTTTAAAGTTATGTTCCACCACTGCCTGGCTTGGATGGAAAGATTTAACAGAAGATGTTATCCCTATCAAAGTTTAAAATCTCTCTCTCTCTCTCTCTCTCTCTCTCTCTCTCTCTCTCTCTCTGTGTGTGTGTGTGTATGTGTGTGTGTGAGTGTGTTTGTTGTATATGCATGTTATCCTGGAGTGTACCCATACCGAGGCCAAGGGAGGAAATCTGGTATCCTCCTGCATTACCTCCCCCCCCCCATCTTAATACCTTGAGGGAGGGTCTCTCTCTGGATCTAGAGCTCAGTGCTCCTCCTGTGTCCACCCTTGTCTCCCCACAGTCCTGGGATTACAGGCATGTAATGCCATTTCTTACTTGGTTGAGGATCTAAACTCAGGTCCTTATGCTTGTGCATTGAGCACTGTTACCACTGAACTACTTCTAGTCCAGGAGAAGCTTTTTGATAGTAAAGGTTTTATTATAGTTTCAGTGTAGAAGTAAATACACACTAACTGTTCATGATGTTTTAGGACAAAACCCACTAAATTCTTTTGCAAAAATATTACAAGCAAAATGATATGGCAAAGACACAAGAATGAGAGAGAGAGAGAGAGAGAGAGAGAGAGAGAGAGCGCAAGCCTTGAAACCTGCCTGTGGGTTTTTACCACAAGGCCATAGTGTCACTTCAGTTCTCTAGACCAAGCAGGGTGCCCATGGAAGATACCAACCACTCCAACCTTACATCATACACACTAAAACCACATCATAAGACAGATGGTGAAAGTCCTTGACCTTGTAAACTGCAAATATTTGGAAAAAAACCTTGAGATTTGTGTTTTATGGCTGTGGGTAGTAAATGCCTATAGGAAACACAGAATCCATTAGAAGATGATTGTCTAGAAATTCGATCCTGTGTATCTCAAAGACCAAGCTTAAATAAAGATGATCAAGTCTGGGAAACAGTGTTTCTGAGAGTATTTGTCAGTTTGAGTTCATGTGTCAAATCAAATGTGAATTTTATTAGCTTCTGCAAATCCAAGTGGAGGAGAAGGATGGTTGGGGATCCACAGAAAAGAAATGCAAAGAAACAAAGAAATAAGTGGAAAAAAAGAAAATATGCAATCCATGCCACCCATACATAGAAATATAGATGGAATACTGAAAGGGTACTTTATGCTGTCAGTAAAGGAAAGGAAAAGCAGCCCCCAGTGTCCAAGAATGCGGGGGTGGGAGATGAGGACTGTGGGGGTGGCGCTCAGCCTCTTTAGCACAATTTAAAAAATTGACATGTAATCTTCAGTAGTAGGGACTGACCTTCTATTTCATGAGGGGGGGAACCAAGGGCAATGGTAATAGCCTGTCATGTTTGGAGAGTCTCTTGGACCACCCTGACAAACAGTTCAAAAGAGGGCTTCATGGCTGGTGGTAGACCATCTTAGGCTTTTGCAGGGGAGCACTGTCAACCCAGATGGGAAAATTTCATTTCAACATAGTGTATGTGTTTATTTTTATAATAACTTACATGTTTTGTGGGTCTTTTACAAAGTTATAAATGTTTCCAACATCCTTACTGTTATTTTTAATTTCAACCTCCTTTATTTCCCTTCCCCATTCCTAATTAGAGTCTCCCCTCCTTAAGACCTGGGACCTAGAGGCCACTGAGCTGGAAGTCATTTTAGTGCCTCCTCCCTGAGAATTAGTTTTTATGGTACAAGAAGGCACCATGAAAACTTCCAAAGAAGGGACACATAGCCCTACCCAGCTATGATTCCTATAACTACAACAATGACAAGCAGCACCAGAAGTGTACCTTGGTGGTAACCAGCAGCTCTCTAATTGGACTTCTAGAGAGACTCAAGAAGAGGGAAACCATGCCTGGTACTGGAAACTTAGCCAGCTACCCAGGGCTAGTGAAGTCATGGATCTTGGAAGAAAATCTCCAACCACCGCCTTGCTAAACCAACACGATCCCTAACTACTTCCTAAATATTTTCCCTTGTATCCACAGATAAGTGTAGTCCTACCCCTAACAAAGGGGACTTCTCAAAGCAGATGGAGACCTTTGCAGAAAAACACAGCCAACTATAATGCCCAATTGTAGAGAACAGTCCAACTGATACATCTACAGTACAACTTCCAAACCTAAGGGTCAGGATTATTGTGGAAGAGGGGTAGAAAGATTGGAAGAGGCAGAAGATCAAAGGGTTTGCTGTGAGATTGTGTTTCCTAGTAATATCAGAAGTTAAACTAATAAAATCTCATCAACATGACAGAACAAAGGCAACAATGATTGATTGACATGTTCAAGTGGATGTGAAAAGACCATAAGCCTCAACCTACACAAAGAACTGCAAGCAACTAAGGAAAAGTGAGAATGGTCAGCTGGAAACATACACAGAAGCAACATCATATAGACCGAGCAGGTCATATTAATGCATTGAGGGAAAATGTGTGATGTATGTATGTATGTATGTATGTATGTATGTATGTATGTAACAACAATTAATGAAAAGAGGCTATGGATTTGAAAGAAGTCAATGAAGGAAATACAGAAGTGTTTGGAGGAAGCAAGAGAAATGGAAATTGTATAATTATATTTTAATCTCAAAAATTAAAGATATAATAATGGGGAAAGGCAGTTTCTCCCATAGTCAAGTGTTTTTCTCCACCCTGACCAGAGAAGTCTCTCTCTGCAGTAGGTAACAGTTGATGCAGAGACTATAACTCACCAGAGTGCTGAGAATAAGTGACCGTTGAGTGCTCAGCCCTAAATGGGACATGTGTATCAGCCTCCCATGCAAAGCTGTGGATCACGCAAGAGGGGTGGAAATAATCAGGAACTGGAAGATGGAAGGAGTGCTGTGGGACACGGTGTCTACCAGACAGGAGAGGACACGCAGGAGCTCGGCAGCTGTAGTAGACTGCACAAGATCTGGACAATGTCAGGCCAAACACTGTAGCTCAGTGCGCTACAAAAGAAAATCAATACAAGTGAAGGTGGGAGGGGGCATATAAAGTCATGATACGTTATATACATGTATGAGTTTAGCAAATAATAGTAAAAAATAACAGTATTGGTCAAATGTACATAATAAATCCATTGACACTAACTGTAGGGATGGATCATGCTTCAAAAATGAAAGTTTGCGCACACACTCATGTCCATTAATATGTGCACCCTCACACATATATGCACACAGCACATTTTTTCCATTGTGACTTTGTAATAGAAAAAAAAAAAAACTAAAATGACTTCAGTGTCTACCATAGACTTAGAGCCATGCCACTGTGGAATGGTTTGCACTGAGGAAAAAGATATTCTCCTCTAATGTGGATGGTCTTTACAAAGATCATAACTCAACAGCTTGGGATGTGTCACTGTAAAATTCCCCAGAAATCCCCTTGGTGTTGTGGTTGGCTGAGCTGGGATAATATTCCAGAATGCTGTGTTTGTGATCCTACATTTAGTAGCAAAACAGGTGTCTCTCACAGGAGCCACCCACATGGTCCTGCTTATACACTTAGCAAGTTCACAGCTTTTTCATCCTGTCCCCATGAGAGGCAGAGGAAATGGCGTCATCTTTTAGCAAACCAGCGTGGGTTTCACTGGTCCTGCTGTGTGTGGCTCAAGACACTTAGAAATATGACCACTTGGATGAAACCATGTTAGAAAGTTTTTGATTTTTAATGATTTAAGAAAACCTTTGGAGAAGGAGATAGGTGGAGGCTAAAAACAAACAGACAAACCAAACTCTATGGTTTTCCAATAGTATCTGAATACTGTCCTTGATCCATGAATGAAAGCCACATTGCACATGTAGCTTAGTTGCTGAGGATGAGGGACCTCTGAATCCTCTGGGCGTTGGATCTGCACTCTTCATTACATCCTTGGCCCTCTACCTGAAGACAACTGCAGAGCTCTCCTTGCTTGCAAATCATTTCTCCTATGGAAAACTGCCTTAGCAATCTCAGCACCGTCTGACTACACACATTCCCTAACTGTTGCCACTACCTGTGCAGCTCCAGTCCTTAGTGTCTGCTGCCTCAACTCAGGTTCAGGCCGTGATGTATCTTCCAGAACAACAGCAGCCACCTAAATTAGCAGAGGCCGGAGAAATGGCTGGTGTCTATGCTCTCTCTCTCTCTCTCTCTCTCTCTTTCTCTCTCTCTCTCTGCATCTGTGTGTATCCGTGTGTGTGTGTGTGTGTGTGTGTGTGTGTGTGTGTGTGTGTGTGGTGGGCAGTGGTATAGAGTCATTCTCTGCTCCTACCCCTACACTTTACAGATGTAAGGGAAAGACTTCAAGGAAGTGGCAGGTCCTTTTTAAACCTCCTCATGGCTATGACAGACCAGGAGAGGCCGCTGGCGAAGCTTCTCCAGAGAGTCGTCCTCAGACAAGAAGCACCCAATTGTACCCAGAAAATTGTTTAAAGATTCAAACGTCCCAGAAGCTCCATGGAGTCTGCAAGGGACCACAAAAGCTTGATTTTAAAAGCTTCCAGATCGTAAGTATATGTTCTAATATATAAGAGTCTCTAAGGTAGCTTGAAGTACCTTCTTCAAGTGGATTTTCTTGGTGCCAATGAGGCCAGGCTGGTGCACACCCCTGATTGTCAGGCAGGTGAAATTTGTACCTTGAGTCTTTAAGCCATCCAAGAGGGGTTAGCTGGAAGCCAAAGCTGTACATATTGTCAAGTTACTGTGACATCCAGTGCTGCAGAGTTAAAGCTCTTAGGCATTCCCTGTGCACAGGTGTCACAGGCAGACCTTGGGCACAGGCATCCCAGGCAGTCCTGGGGCACTGGTATTCCACACAGGCCTTTGTTAATTCAGGAGCTTTGTTTTCTAAAAGGTTGGGTGTCTAGCAAAAGGCTGTTAGTTTCTTCCTCAAAGGGAATAGTAAAGGAAGATTTTAACTTACTATAGTGAACACTACAATGAGTTCTTTGGAAGAGTGAGAGAGGGAAGAAAAATAGCTCTCCTACTGTGGTTGAGTTTGTGTAATTCAAGAGTGCTTAGCACATTCAAACCAAACAGTAAAGTAAATCATTGTTTTGTTTTTTGTTTTTTGTTTTTTGTTTTTTTTAAAAAAAAAGGAATGAAAGTCTGATTTCCAGTAGGCTGTTGGGTCCACTCAAAGAGGACTTAGAGAGGACACAACCCACCTCAAGTGTGCTGATAATTTTCTGGAGCAGAGATATGGATATAAATGGTTCTTTGCCACGAAAGACATCTGGTTCTGTCACATCGTGCTTCTCCTCAGTGTCTGTTGGGGCACAGAACACTGCAGGGCACTGTCAGGGCACTGTCAGGGAAAGTCAACAACACCCTCCAGGGCCTCCAGTCCAGCTAACAGAATACATACCAAGACAAGTGGCCTGCACAGTGCTGCACATTCCACCTGTGGTCTCAATTGTCCCTCACAGCTGGAGAAAGTTGACTGTGTCCCCTGAGAGGGCAGTGACCTGCTCCCCCATTGCTCCTGCTGTCGAGAGGATCCTGGTGGTACCTTGCTTGGATATGTAAGGTACGTGCTTCATGCTTCAGAAGCTCATTCAGCTAAAACCTTGTTTGCTTCTCTGTTGCTGTGGATCACTGACTAAAACTAACTTAGGAGAGGAAAGAGAGTATTGGGCATACACTGCCACATCACAGTCCTTCACTAAACCAGGAAAGGAGCTCAATGACAGGAACCCGGGTGTAGGTGGGGGAAGTTCAAAAGCAGAAAATTGGGGTCAGGAGTTGGAGTTCTCATGAGCATATTGACTTGTTCTAAATGGCTTGCTTAGCTTTCTTTCTTTTCTTTCTTTCTTCTTCTTTTTTTTTAAATGACATGTTTAATAATTAGATGTACTCCCATACACTGGCACAATATTTTTATTAGATATTTTCTTTACTTACATTTCAAATGTTATCCCTTTTTCTATTTTCCCCTCTGAAAATCCCCTATCCTCTCCCTCCCCACCCTGCTCCCCAACCCGCCCACTCCCACCTTCTGGCCCAGGCATTCCCCTATACTGGGACATAGAACCTTCACAGGACCAAGGGCCTCTCCTCCCATTGATGACCAACTAGGCCATGCTCTGCTACATATGCAGCTAAAGCCACAAGTCCCTCCATGTGTTTTCTTTGATTGGTGGTTTAGTCCCAGGGAACTCTGAGGTTACTAGCTAGTTCATATTGTTATTCCTTTTAGGGTGCTGCAAACCCCTTCAGCTCCTTGGGTACTTTCTCTAGCTCCTTCATTGGGGACCCTGTGCTCTGTTTAATGGATGACTGTAAGCATCCACTTCTGTATTAGTCAGGCACTGGCAGAGACTCTTAGGAGACAGCTGTATCAGGCTCCTGTCAGCAAGCTCTTGTTGGCATCTGCAATAGTGTCTGGGTTTAGTGGTTTTTTTATGGGATGGATCCCCAGGTGGGGAAGTTACTGGATGGTCATGCCTTCAGTCTCTGCTCTGAACTTGGTCTCTGTAACTCCTTCCATGGGTATTTTGTTCCCCCTTCTAAGAAGGATTGAAGTGTCCACACTTTGGTCTTCCTTCTTCTTGAGTTTCATATGTTTTGCAAATTGTATCTTGAGTTTCTGAGCTTCTGGACTAATATCCACTTACCAGTGAGTACATATCATATGTGTTCTTTTGTGATTGGGTTACCTCACTTAGGATGATATCCTCCTGATCCATCCATTTGTCTAAGAATTTCATGAATTCATTGTTTTTAATAGCTGAGAAGTACTCCACTGTGTAAATGTGCCACATTTTCTGTATCCATTCCTCTGTTGAGGGACATCTGGGTTCATTCTAGCTTCTTGCTATTATAAATAAGGCTATTATGAACATAGTGGAGCATGTGTCTTTATTACAAGTTGGAGCATCTTCTGGGTATATGCCCAGGAGTGGTACTGCTGGATCTTTCAGTAGAACTATGTCCAATTTTCTGATGAACTGCCAAACTGATTTCCAGAGTTGTACCAGCTTACAATCTCACCAGCAATGGAGGAGTGTTCCTCTTTCTCCACATCCTTGCCAGCATCTGCTGTCACCTGAGTTTTTGACCTTAGCCATTCTGACTGATGTGAGGTAGAATCTGAGTTGTTTTGATTTGCATTTCCCTGATGATTAAGGATGCTGAACATTTTTTAGGTGCTTCTCAGCCATTCAGCATTCCTCAGTTGAGAATTCTTTGTTTAGCTCTGTACCCCATTTTAAAATATAGTTATTTGATTTTTTTGAGTCCAGCTTCTTGAGTTCTTTATATATATTGGATATTTGCCCCCTATCAGATTTAGGATTGGTAAAGATCTTTTCCCAATGTGTTGGTTGCTGTTTTTTTTCTTATTGACAGTATCCTTTGCCTTAAAGAAGCTTTGCAATTTTATGAGGTCCTATTTGTTGATTCTTGATCTTACAACACAAGCCATTGCTGTTCTGTTTAGAAAATTTCCCCCTGTGCCCATATCTTCGAGGCTCTTCCCCACTTCTTCCTCTATAAGTTTCAGTGTCTCTGGTTTTATGTGAAGTTCCTTGATCCACTTAGACTTGAGCTTTGTACATCGAGATTAGAATGGATCAATTCATATTCTTCTACATGGTAACTGCCAGTTGAGTCAACAACATTTGTTGAAAATGCTGTCTTTTTTCTCTGAGTAGTTTTAGCTCCTTTGTCAAAGACCAAGT
>NW_018393606.1:1361-4093 GCF_900095145.1 Mus pahari | reverse complement strand
CTGTACCAGTACCATGCAGTTTTTTATCACAATTTCTCTGTAGTACTGTTGCTCTCAGCATCTCCCCCATTTTCTTTGTATAGAAGGACTTTGGCAATTTTAGTCTTTGCTAAGGCGGGGATAGAGGCCTGACCTCCAGTGACTAAAGGGGACCTTGTAATGGCTCTGGTCCTCCTGGTGTTGTCCAGTGAGGCATGGGGACCATACCTGTCCTGATGTCTTTTTCTTAAAGAGGAGATAGTTTGGACACCAACCCCTATGCAGTCAGGCTTGTCCCTCAGGGAATCCAGAAAGATATTTTAGGTTTTGCTTTATATTCCCTTGCAGTGCTTTGACCAAGAAAGAACTTAGTTCGCCAGTCAGAGGGGGTTCTGGGTGGCCCCTCTCTACATGGTCCTGGGGCAGAAGTCCCCTTGTTTTGGTTGGGTGGAGATGGGTTTTGGGAACACCCTGGACGATCAACCTTGTCTCAAATCTCTTGGTCCTCCATAGCTAGTTTATGATAATGTACCAGCATAGGTTTTGCTGCCAAATCATCTATCTGATGTTTCACAAAGTTGGTAAGTCTTTTAAGAGTCCAGAGAGCTAAAGAAATAAGCAAAAACAATCCAACTAATGGTCCCAAAATGGAAGGAAGTAGGGTTGACAACCATGGAGAAGTTGAAATCCAATTTTTATACCATCTCTCTTCTCTCTCTCTCTCTCTTTCTCTCTCTGTCTCTGTCTTTTCTCTAGTCCTCTGACTTTTCTCATGCTATCTTTGACTATCCCTATTTTGTCTACATAAAAGTAGCATTCTTCCTTAAGAGCTGCACATAGCTCTCCCTGCTGTAAAAAGAGTAAATCAAGTCCTCTGCGATTTTGGAGGACGACTTCAACTAAGGAGGAGAAGGAATCGGAGAGGTTGTTGATGCCTTGTTGGACACGCTGGATGTCTTTATCAATGGTGACACTGAGTTCTTGATACCTAGACTTGGAGAGAACATATGAGGAGATGATAGTCCCAGTGCCCACAGCACCAAGGCCTCGGAGGACTGAAATGGCGATTGCAGTTAGGGGCTCTCTTCGCTGGTGGACCAGTGAAGGGGAGGAATCAGCAGACTGATCCCACAAATGAAAAAACTCTTCTGAATGATAGTAAATCAGTCAAGGGACCAATTGTACAAGAATGCAAAAGCAGAATTTTTTGCAAAAAAGGCACTGACTGAAAGGCAGTGGGTGAGGCCATCAAGGCAAACCCACCAAGTATCATTTGGAGGAACTAAATACTGGCTACTAATCTCAGGTGCAAGGGTAACATTACAAAGATGGGCATACTGTGAAGGAGGTGTATTACGAGTCACACAGAGACCTAATCCCAAGACCTGAGAGAGGGATAAACCATTCCACTCTCCGAGTTGCCAATGGTGGGAATTATTTGTAAGGGGTAAAATAGCCAAGAACAACAATGCCTTCATAAAAAGGTTGTTGGGAATGGTAACACAGCCAGCAATCATCAACAAGGTTAGGGGAGGTGGCATTGAACGTAAGGCAGGTTTGATTCACTAAAATGAGGATAAGGTCTTAGTCTGAATGGAGGGGGAGCATTGGTTATGGGAGCAAAGGAAGTTTCTGAGGTAAAGGTATGAGCAGTTATTGCAAAAGATGGAGGATCAGATTATTTGGGTGGCTGTGGCTGTGGGACTAAAACAGGGTTGGGACCAATAGGAACTGGCAATTTGGCATGAACGGGTTCTTTGAGGAGGTTAATGGTAAAGGTGATTGATAAAGGCAGAGACCCCATGAGAATCCCCTTGCCCAATCTTTAGACTTATTATGGTCTGTAAATATAATGAAGAGGCGGAGGCACCAACCCAAGGTGACACGGTTAGAATTTCAACCGAGAGGATTGACATTTAAAGAATACTGGGGGGGGGGGCGGTGGACACCCCCACAGTCCCTAGAGGACTCTCCACGTGATCTTAGGATCACTTCTGAGCAGAACCCAATATCAGTTTCAATCCAATTGCACGGGACCTGAGATAGCAGTAGGGAAGCAGAAACCCGGCCTGACCAGGGACACAAGTCCCTTCCAGTTGGCACCAATACCAGGTCACCATGGGCACGGAATTGGCAGACACCCCCATGATCCCCAGAGGACTCTCCACGCAATCTTAGAATCACTGGTGAGTGGAACACAACATCAGTTCCAATGTAATTGTGACGGGCCTGTGACAGCAGGAACAAGGATTCAGAGCCCTACCTGGCCAGAGGCTCGGATTACTTTTGATCAGTACTGGCTTACCTTGGTTTTGAACAGACCAGACAGCTCCACAGTCCTCAAAGGACACACCAATTCCAGGCAATGTAAGACGCCCAGGATCATAGGATAACAGGATCCCAGGATAACAGGAGCTGGGTCACACCAGTATTTCAGGATCTCAGAGGAAGTTTGACTGCCAAGATCTCTGACACACCCAGAATCTCAGGTTCACAGGAGCCCACAATCGAAGGATCACAGAGAAAGCTGGACTCTTGAGGAGTCTTGAATCAACTGGGATTATAGGAAGGACAGGTTCCAATCAGATATATTGAGGGCAGCAAGCACTTGAGATAATCAGATGGCAGGAGGCAAGCATAAGAACAGAAGCAACAGAAACCAAGGTTACTTGAAATCATCAGAACCAAACTCTCCCACCATAGCAAGTCCTGGATATACCATCACACCAGAAAAGCAAGACATGGACCTAAAG
>NW_018393606.1:0-1191 GCF_900095145.1 Mus pahari | reverse complement strand
TCCAGGATCTAAAAATGGAAGTAGAAACAATAAAGAAATCACAAAGGGAGACTACTCTGGAGATAGAAATCCTAGGAAAGACATCGGGAACCATAGATGTGAGCATCAGCAACAGAATTCAAGACATGGAAGAATCTCAGGTGCAGAAGACTCCATAGAAAACATGGACACAACAATCAAAGAAAATGCAAAATGCAAAATGATCCTAACTCAAAACATCCAGGAAACCCAGGACACAATGAGAAGACCAAATCTAAGATTTACAGGCATAGATGAGAATGAAGATTTTCAACTTAAAGGGCCAGTAAATAAACTTCAACAAAATTATAGAAGAAAACTTCCCAAACCTAAAGAAAGACATGACCATGAACATACAAGAAGCCTATAGAACTCCAAATAGACTGGACCAGAAGAGAAATTCCTCCTGACACATAATAATCAGAACAATAAATGCATTAAATAAAGACAAAATAAGGGAAAAAGGTCAAGTAACATATAAAGGTAGACCTATTAGAATTACACCAGACTTCTCACCACAGACTATGAAAGCAAGACTATCCTGGACAGATGTTATACAGACCCTAAGAGAACACAAATACCAGCCCAGGCTACTATACCCAGCAAAACTCTCAATTACCATAGGTGAAGAAACCAAAGTATTCTATGATAAAACCAAATTCGTGCAATATCTTTCAATGAATGCAGCCCTTCAAAGGATAATAATGGGAAAACACCAACACAAAGACAGAAACTATACGCTAGAAAAAGCAAGAAAGTAATCCTTCAACAAACCTAAAAGAAGACAGCCACAAGAACAGAATCCCAACTCTAATAACAAAAGTAACATGAAGCAACAATTACTTTTCCTTAATATTTCTTAATATCAATGGACTCAATTCACCAATAAAAAGACATAGATTAACAGACTGGTTACACAAATAGGACCCAACATTTTGCTGTTTACAGGAAACCCACCTCAGGGAAAAAGACAGACACTACCTCAGAGTAAAAGGGTGGAAAACAATTTTCCAAGCAAATGGTCTGAAGAAACAAGCTGGAGTAGCCATTCTAATATCAAATAAAATTGACTTCCAAATTGACCCAAAGTTATCAAAAAAGATAAGGAAGGGCACTTCATACTCATCAAAGGTAAAATCTTCCAAGATGAACTCTCAATTCTGAATATCTATG
>NW_018393605.1:0-34976 GCF_900095145.1 Mus pahari | reverse complement strand
AGTCTACTTCTTACATTTCTTTTTGACTCAGTTCCTCATTATCTTACCCTACTGACCTTAAACTCACTCTCAGATATTTCATTTCCTCCTTGACTCAAAAGGAGGAGTGGATGATNTNTTATTTAGTAAAGCAACTTCTACTTGTGCTCACAGTGAAAGTGAAAATCAGTGAAGTGGAAAGGAGGGACTGCAGCTGGACCAGTCCTCCTCAGCAGACCTGATGGTGACATAGAGGATCTTGGGTCCCCTCTCCGAAGGCTCTGCTGGAGCTTAGTGTTTGTTCCCCATATTATGTTGTATTATTGTCCCCATGTCCCAGCACCACACACAAACTTCACATCCAGCAACTGGGCCTTTCCTCTGCTGCCCAGCCCTTTTATATCCTTTAATCTCAGAGATCCTCCTCTGAGGACTCACATTTCATGCTTGCCTGGCCTAGATTTCCAGTGTCTCATTTCAAGTCATGGTAGTCATTGCTGTACAGATTTCATACCCATTGATGAGTCACCCCCCACCCTCTACTCCCCAAAGCTCCACACAAGCAATAGAACACCCTTTATATTAATGAATTCCACTATTCTGAATATCACATGTCTATGGTTCACATGACACAGGCCCTACTTGGTCTGANTTCTTTCCCTGTGAGTATATTGGGAGGCTCACACAAGGGCAGCAGGAAAGATGACCTCCCTCATTTGTCTAATGTAGTAATAACTTATGGCCTGAGCAAGCTCTGCTCTTCCATGCATCTGTTGGGACTTGAGTCACAAGCCCTTTGTCAACTATGAGAAGCATGGTGGACGCTGGCAGCAGTGCCTGTCATGTCCTCACTTCCTGTTCCTCTGAGTACCTGCCTACAGTGTGATTGCTGCATCAACCTCTCCAAAGATGCTGCACCATTCTCCATTCCTACTGCTGCACAGGAAGGCTTGGAAGTCTAGCCCTGCAACCACACATCCCCTAGAGAAACAAGTTCTTGGCCTATGCCTGAATTTTGAATCAGTTTCTGAGATGTAGCTGCAGGGCTTGGGAGAGTGTGAGAGCAGAAGTGGCAGCCAGGATGGTGATGGTCATTATAACTATTGCCGGCACTAATACTTCCTATCCCATAGTCCTGCATGCTAATCTGTCCTGTGTAGACCTGAGACCTTGTCAGTGATCTCTGTCAGGAAGTTGGGTTAAAACCTCAAGGCGATATGTCAGAGTTTCATTAGATCCAGTGGGAAGGACACATTGTGTTCTGAGGTTCCACCCTTCAGTTACTTCCCCTTGTTAAACGTTAGAAATGGATGCTCAGCATAGAAGCCACTGAGTCGTGCAGGAAGTTCTCAGGTGTCAGCCTTAGAGAACTATAATGTGTCCTATCTTTCCCCTCCAAAGTCTGTCACCACTATTGCACACTGGGCCTCTCCATTTAGAGGCCTCTTCGCCATGACAAAATCTTGTTTTCAAAGGCATGGACAAGGTCATCCCTGAAGGAGTGATGAGAAGGAAATGCTGACACCTGGGTTCCAGACTCCTTTAAGAGATGGACTCAGACTTTGGCCACAGGTTGCATGCCCACCTAAAGGGCAGCATGAGATTTTTTAACCCCAGGCTGCTTAGACACCTGGTAGAGGCCAAGTGGATGGAGGGACAGAGCTGGGTCATGGCACTACTCATGGAGTGCATGTGGTGTCCAGTTCAGGNCCTTGACTGACAGTTAGGCACATTGTCATTGTGGGGACACTTGGCTACGGTCAATAGATGGCCCCTTCTTCTCTCACACCATGGTCCTATGTGTGGTATCTCGGTGCTCACTAGAAAGGGAATCCTGTGTTATTCTCTGCTGAGCACAGGTGCACCTGCCAGTGTGTCTTCTCAGGAGCCTTGAGGCTCAGGTGTGGCTCCACCTGGATGGACAGCTTTCCCTCTGTCTGCAGGCCTCTGGCTGTGTTTCCAGGCTCACAGGATTCTCCATGGACACCAAACACCTGACCCCGATGCACCTTGGCCTCCTCTCCTCCTCTATCTAGGCTCTAACCTGGCTCATCGCTTGAGCTGTACCACCCACTCCTCTCTCCAGGTTTGACCTGCTGTTCCCTGAAACTTCCCTCAATGATGTTTCCCATGATCCCTGCTCCACCAAGTTCTCTGCATTGTAGCCACACATGCCGCAGCAGTGTAACAGGAGCAGTGTTTACACCTGCACAGTTCCCTGTGGCTCTGAGACATTAAAGGATCACAAGGGGCTAGGTTATTTACCATCTAATGTATGTTCTGTTCCTTTCCAAAATATACATCATTTCAGATTTTAAGAAATGCCTCCATTGTTCTTTGCACTAGACCAAATTCTCTTTTTGGTCAACTGACTACTAACACTGCCTGCTCTTCATCCTCCTCCTCCTTCTCCTATTCCTCCTCTCTACAACCATCACTACCACCACCACCATAACCACCACCCTCATCACCATCATCACCATCATCATCATCCTCTGTCCTCATCACAGAGCTCACCTTTTAAACCCAGGTCTCTTTGGGTGCTCTGTGTGAAGCATCCAGTGTCTTGCTTTATCATTGACCTGCCCACCACCACTGTAAAGCCTCAATATCAGACTCACTGCTGGATGAAGGTTGTCCCTTGTCATCAGTAAACTTGAAATATCATAATACATATTTGTGTGTCATGGGGAAATGTCTATGATTCTCTGTACTTCAGTTTTTTTATCCATACAGAGAGACTCATAATAGCATGTAGGTCAGAGGGCCATCACAAGTCACAGAGTGTAAGTGACAATCTCTATGTCCCAGTTGTCACCAGAGGTTATAATCACCTAATGGAATCTCTGTGAACACTGTCACATTCAATGCAGTTACATGTTTATTGATACTTTGCTCCTGCCCTTTCAATTTGTGTGAAGAAGGTGGAGGTGTCCATCTGTCCTGTGAGGTTGGTCACCTAGAGACTTAGGGTTAGGCTACTTCTCTGCCCTGAGTAGGAGTGCTAGGGGGAGAGGAGCTGCTCTGACCCACAGGCCCCATGCAGCTGCAGGGGCCATGGCTCCACCTGTGCCAGATCTGGGTGGGGCCAGAGACTCTGTAGGGGCTGTGGATAGCTCTGCCCACAGGAAGGCAAGAGGAAGGCAGAACTGGACACCAAGCATTTCAGATGCTGCAGATAGACCCAGGGCAGCAGGTTCCCTTCTTAGTCCTTATGGGTTGTCCTGTAAACTTGCATAGTGCCATCCTGACTGAAAGGCTGAAGGCAGACATAAGCAGAGCCTAAGTGAGGAGAGAGCCTCACTGCCGGGCCCAGGCTTTGGGTTGAGGGAGATACAGGGAGAGAGCAGGACAGGGAATAACACAAATTTCAGGTCAGGAACCTGAGCTAGTGTTGCCAAGATGACGGGGAGTCTGACACTGACCAGCCATAGGCTTGTTTTTCTGCATGAGGACATGACAGAGTTAGTCGGGGTCACTGTCCAGTCAGGCATGGCAAACAACATGTGCAGACAGACCTACATACAGGCTTAATTTCCAGCTCTTGTGAAGAAGCACCCTCCCCATTTGGGAAGTTCTCATCTCTCTCTGGATTTGTAACTTTGGCCATGAGGAGGACAACATGAGTATTTGTGTCAGAGATAACCATCAGGAATGGCCTGTTGAAATATATTATCATAGAGTAGATTTCTAGACAACATCCATGAAGTTTATATCCTGTGGCAGCAGCTGCCTCTGTGCCTGTCTCAGCCACATCCAGCACAGCCTTGTGGACCACCTGTGGGGAGAGAAACACATCACTCAGTGGAGACAAAGGGGCAGGAGAAGTGTCTTGAGCAAGCAGTGAGTGCTGGCCTCATCCACTCATGAAATTTTTGTTCCTTCCCTGAGCTCTAACCCTGGATTCCCAAGTCTCTGCTCAGGCTGTGAGATGGGGCAGGCCCTGGTCGGCTCAGTGTCTGAAACAGTGATGCCCTCAAACCACTACAACAGGAGGACAGGAGCAGGCAATGCCAGTGTTTTTTATTATGTTTCTTATGTTTAGTGCTGCTATTCTATGTGCTAGAGAAGAATTCCTGGCTGATGCAGTGAAGTTAAGGCTGGGCATGCATTGTGCCTGCAGTGGATTGTGTGTGGCACCTGCAGTGCTGCACAGTTTGGTACCCATGTGATCTAACACCAAGTGTAGGCAATCCCCACCATGGGTTCCTTAGTGAGGTATAGTCCAAAGGGCAAAATAGGGACTTGCTGCATGCTCTCTGCAAGAATATCCTGGATGGGATAAAGCTCTCTCCAGCATGAGGCAAACAGAAATACAGGTGTTCGCACAGATGTGCCAATCCCACCTGCCCACAAGGCCTGAACCATCCACATTCATGACCAAGTTGAATCATCCCATGTTTCTTGTCTTACCTGAAAGACACTCAGGTCCTTGATTTCTGTGATGCCAGACAGGTCAGCTTCTGTGGAGAAGAGTTCCCTGATGCCCAGCTCTGGAAGGATGTGCTCCAGGCTGTAGTCAGTGGAGATGGAGAACTTGGTCAGGTGGAGCTCATCTATCATGCTGAGAATGGAAGAGAAACATAGAGTTCCTGGACTCTGTGGCTCCTTCAGTCCACTGTGCCGCTGGGGCTCCTCTCCACAGAGAGCCCTCTAACTCCAGGGAAGTCCTCTTCCCACCCATGCCTACACAATGTGACTTTGCTCTCCCTAACGCAATAATTAACCTCAGTGCCTGAGAGTGTGAACAGTAGACAGGCATCCTGACTTGGTCCTAGCTGTTCTTTGACTGAGAGAGCTTTCCTCCTAGATCCACAAATGCAGTCCTTCCCTGTCATGGGGCCCTCTGACATCACCTAAGGAGCCTTCAGTTTAACATAGGACACTGCATCAGACTCCAGCTGTCCTTACCTCTGACACTCCCCCTCTCACCTCACCACTTCTCACCAGTGAGGAATGAAATAAAGATTCACTGTATTAGCATTCCCACACTTTCCCTTCCTCAACTACAACAAAGNTAGCTCTGCCCACAGGAAGGCAAGAGGAAGGCAGAACTGGACACCAAGCATTTCAGATGCTGCAGATAGACCCAGGGCAGCAGGTTCCCTTCTTAGTCCTTATGGGTTGTCCTGTAAACTTGCATAGTGCCATCCTGACTGAAAGGCTGAAGGCAGACATAAGCAGAGCCTAAGTGAGGAGAGAGCCTCACTGCCGGGCCCAGGCTTTGGGTTGAGGGAGATACAGGGAGAGAGCAGGACAGGGAATAACACAAATTTCAGGTCAGGAACCTGAGCTAGTGTTGCCAAGATGACGGGGAGTCTGACACTGACCAGCCATAGGCTTGTTTTTCTGCATGAGGACATGACAGAGTTAGTCGGGGTCACTGTCCAGTCAGGCATGGCAAACAACATGTGCAGACAGACCTACATACAGGCTTAATTTCCAGCTCTTGTGAAGAAGCACCCTCCCCATTTGGGAAGTTCTCATCTCTCTCTGGATTTGTAACTTTGGCCATGAGGAGGACAACATGAGTATTTGTGTCAGAGATAACCATCAGGAATGGCCTGTTGAAATATATTATCATAGAGTAGATTTCTAGACAACATCCATGAAGTTTATATCCTGTGGCAGCAGCTGCCTCTGTGCCTGTCTCAGCCACATCCAGCACAGCCTTGTGGACCACCTGTGGGGAGAGAAACACATCACTCAGTGGAGACAAAGGGGCAGGAGAAGTGTCTTGAGCAAGCAGTGAGTGCTGGCCTCATCCACTCATGAAATTTTTGTTCCTTCCCTGAGCTCTAACCCTGGATTCCCAAGTCTCTGCTCAGGCTGTGAGATGGGGCAGGCCCTGGTCGGCTCAGTGTCTGAAACAGTGATGCCCTCAAACCACTACAACAGGAGGACAGGAGCAGGCAATGCCAGTGTTTTTTATTATGTTTCTTATGTTTAGTGCTGCTATTCTATGTGCTAGAGAAGAATTCCTGGCTGATGCAGTGAAGTTAAGGCTGGGCATGCATTGTGCCTGCAGTGGATTGTGTGTGGCACCTGCAGTGCTGCACAGTTTGGTACCCATGTGATCTAACACCAAGTGTAGGCAATCCCCACCATGGGTTCCTTAGTGAGGTATAGTCCAAAGGGCAAAATAGGGACTTGCTGCATGCTCTCTGCAAGAATATCCTGGATGGGATAAAGCTCTCTCCAGCATGAGGCAAACAGAAATACAGGTGTTCGCACAGATGTGCCAATCCCACCTGCCCACAAGGCCTGAACCATCCACATTCATGACCAAGTTGAATCATCCCATGTTTCTTGTCTTACCTGAAAGACACTCAGGTCCTTGATTTCTGTGATGCCAGACAGGTCAGCTTCTGTGGAGAAGAGTTCCCTGATGCCCAGCTCTGGAAGGATGTGCTCCAGGCTGTAGTCAGTGGAGATGGAGAACTTGGTCAGGTGGAGCTCATCTATCATGCTGAGAATGGAAGAGAAACATAGAGTTCCTGGACTCTGTGGCTCCTTCAGTCCACTGTGCCGCTGGGGCTCCTCTCCACAGAGAGCCCTCTAACTCCAGGGAAGTCCTCTTCCCACCCATGCCTACACAATGTGACTTTGCTCTCCCTAACGCAATAATTAACCTCAGTGCCTGAGAGTGTGAACAGTAGACAGGCATCCTGACTTGGTCCTAGCTGTTCTTTGACTGAGAGAGCTTTCCTCCTAGATCCACAAATGCAGTCCTTCCCTGTCATGGGGCCCTCTGACATCACCTAAGGAGCCTTCAGTTTAACATAGGACACTGCATCAGACTCCAGCTGTCCTTACCTCTGACACTCCCCCTCTCACCTCACCACTTCTCACCAGTGAGGAATGAAATAAAGATTCACTGTATTAGCATTCCCACACTTTCCCTTCCTCAACTACAACAAAGTCCAGAGGATAAGAATTTTTTTATTTTTGGATTTTAATCTTTGATAGACTCTGAGGGTCTATGTCCAGCTTGGCATGCAGTAGGTCTTCAAGTCACCATGACATGAATGTTGAGTGAATGATGGATGAGGGGATGAAAGGACTCCATGGGGCACAGCTGAGTCTCAGAACACATATCTTGTCAATCACAATCCCCCCTGACTCACGACTCTCCCGTCACTCAAGACTACATGAACACACAGGCTGTTAGATGGGGGGAGAAACCTCAGCTCCCTGTGTGAGCTGGTCTCCTATTGTGAAGAACAAAAACCACAGTAAAATCAGGCCTGAAACACCTGAGACAGTGGAGGGGACTCAATTCAACTCNACCTGTCCCCTGCTGACACTTTAACCATTACACTGGCTGTAAGTGGGACTCTGAGGTCCTGGGATACTAGATATCAGAACAACAGCACTATGGGGATCCTTGCCAGTTCTGGGTCCTGTGGGTATCACCTGGGCCTCAGAGAGTCCTTCCACTTCCTCAGGGTCTCTGGTTGCAAGCTGGCTTCCACCTGCTGCATCCTGCCCTGGTCAGGGAGGATGAACAGGGCACTGGAATTTCCTGTGTACTTCAGCTCCACCATAGAGCAGGATAGCTCATCATCCCAGAAGTAGGGTGTCAATTTCTTAATTTTCATCCTGGGCACCTTCATAGACCTCTTCTCATCCAAGTAGAACTCAGACTTAAATGTGTTCCGGGGGTCAAAGGGCATCTTCCATTTGCCTACATGTGGAGCAGATCATCAGATTGTAACAGTAGCACAGAGACCACACCTCTACTGTATGTAGCACCAACTACTTAGTTATGACAGCTGTCAATATACATTCAACAGCTCAGTGTCCCTTAGTAGTTTTATAATAATTAGAAAATCCTTGGGAGATACAGCACTGTGAATGAGAAGGGATCCACAGGCTTCTTTAGCAAAAAGCAACCTCTAACCCTCAACCTGGAGAACTGAGCTCCTGAGAACCAGGTGTGTAAGCAAGACATGACAGTGCAAATGGTGAGCCTGAGCCTGGAGGGAGATTGGGANCCTGTTGTCCTCAGGGGGAAGCAGGTCTAGAAGGGATTGGGAGAAAAGAGAAGAGTTGAGTCCGCCCTCTCTGAGGTCTGTTAACTGTGTCCTGGGTGGGAACCAGTTTATTGGAAGGCCGGACTGAGAACCAAGTGTGGGATAAGTGTGAAGCCCCTGGGTCCTGTAACCCAGACTTGGTTTACCAGGAATCCATTGATAGTGCAGTTAGTAAGGCATAGGTAATGTTTGTGTTCCAGGAATTATAACTATATCTAAAAATCTTACAGGGGTAAGGCCTGTGCGTTATAAAAATTACACACCCATTCTTGCAAAGGTTCAAAAGCCTACTTTAAAATGGGTAGCATAAAAGACACAAGTTTCCCACCAAGATCCTCTCCCTCCACTCCACAATCAGTGACCACGCTCACCTTTAAAGTAGATGTAATTACCAGCACCAGCAATGTCCTCTTATCCAGGTCTGAGACCAGTTCTTTGATCATCCCCTGGGTCTGTTTCCTCACATAGTCATTGATGAGCTTTGTGGCCTCACGAGGATGCTGGAAGTCAGCTGTGAAGGCCTCAGCCTGGTACAGAGCCCTTGCCTTCTCCTTGAACTCTGCCAGGATCTGCAGGTGCTTTTCAACAAACAGGGCACTGCCTGTGCTGATCTATACCTGGTCACCTGGCTGACTGAAAAGGTATAGCAGGTACCTAAATCCCTGGTGGATGGCTTCCTCAGGGGTCTCTGTGAGATTGAACTTCAGACCTTCTAGAATTTCCTTCAGGGTGTTGCTCTTTGCTCCCAGGGACAGAAGGGCCAAGGCAGTGGAGATGCTGAATGGGGAGAAGACAATATTTTCATCTGGATTCTTCAAAACCAGCTCCTTGTAGAGGCTGAAGGCAAAGTCAGTGTTGCTGGAGGACAGTGTTAAACTGTCCACAGATACCACATTTTCTTGCAATTCCTGGACTGCAGTGTCCCTTCCCAAGGTGACATCTGGGCAGCCAAGGACAGCAGGGGAGATACCAGCCATTACTGTCTTCTTCTATGTGAAGGAAAAGATCCATTAAGTCTATGAGAGTTAGTGTCATCCTGACCATCTCCTAGTTCTCTTATGTGGCCTCTTTTATGCTTGGTTGCCTCTGTAAACTTCATAGGAGATGCTCTGTTCTCTCTAATTGCAGTAGCCTGTGCCCTGCTTCCTTTACCAATGGAGGACCTGCTGTTACTGTAGCCATTTTGCTAATAGAGAACCATTATCCAGGGAAATGAAGATATTGACAGGGTCACCATGAAAGGAAGAGAAGAATGTGGGACTGAGCACCAACCTTTGTTATCTTAATGTCTCCTCTCCTTTTCTTAGATTGGGATAAGGACTCACTAGGAGGCAGGAACCATTTTCCTTTGCAACTGTGTGCCATCACCTCACCACCTCCCTTTTAGTCTGGACTCAGGGAAGGAATCTCAGGCCAGTTAGGTAGGACAGGACCCAGCCCAACCTCCAGGTGACCTCTATAAAATAATCTCATTGCACTGAGCTGGATTCAGAGCATGTTTCTTGGAGTTGGGATGTCAAATGACAGGAAGCACTGTAGAGATCTGGCTCAGTGCCAGAGCCCTGAGACCTCTGAGAACAGGTACCAATTAGAAGGACCAATAGTGGAAGGTTCTTTAACTCAAGCCAAGGTACCACCGGTAGTTTATACCTCAGGTCAAAAAGGTGTTTTGATGGGAAGATAACTGAGTGGAGCCTGAATCTCTCATTCTAGGACCATATTTTATTCTGGCTGTGAGGATGTCTATGTGGTAGCAAGCAGATGGGTAAATTTCTCTGGGCAACCTGTCAAGAGGTCCAGGTTACATACTTATCAATAATATCTTTATTAAATAGTATCTTCAACATGGGATAGATGTGACAAAAGTCCAAAGGGCCATCTCCTCCATACACACCTGTCCTGGCAGCTACAGGCACAATGAAACACTACAACACTACAACTGATGGCTTGTGATCTTTCTAAAGACAGCTACTCCTTTTCAGCCTCTGTACAGACTGTAGGTTAGATCAGAGGAAATGCAGATGCCATAGGAGTGGGACAGGAGGGAGAGGAGGGGAGAGAGTAGAGGACACTGGGAAAGGAGAAGGAGGAATGTGAAAGTGGAGGGAAATGGGCTGGAGGACAGGAGGCTGAGGGGATAGGATATGGGGGCCAAGGGGAAGATGGAAGGGAGATGAGACTGGGAGAGTGTAGGAGAATGAAGAGCAGGGGAGGGAGGTGCTGTCCCCAGGCAGTGACATGCCTGCAGAGGAGCCAGGAGCTTCAGCCACCTTCACTGTTTGTCAGACTGAGGCAACCATTTCTTAGGAAAAGCTCCAGATAATACTTTATTTGAAGATTGTTTCCACAGAACCCAGGCTGGTCCTTGGTGGAGCAGTGAACTGAGTCAGTAGCTGAGCAGGTGTCATATCCTCAGCCCAGGAGAGAGTGTGGCCCTGCTTCCAATCCATGGAGCTTACAAGGGAAGTGGGGTCCCAGAACCTAAGGCCTCTGCAGTCTGATGTGAGCATGGCAGTGGTGCTGACTCCGCAGAGGGACTTTGTAACAATCCTGTCCCCTCCTGGCTTCTATATCAGCACCTGAATTAGCAAGGTCTCAGTACGGACCTGTGGAAGGAGCAGACTCCATTTGCTTTCCAGGAGCATAGCTCATGGCACCAGCAACTTCCATAGCCATGAAGACGCAGATAAGAGTGAAGATGTCCATGCACTGCAGAAATGTTCCTGGAGTCTAAACTAGATAAAAATCCTCACCCCCCCCAAACCAAAACCCTAGCTCATATCCAGTACCACACAGCCTGTGAAGCCTCCTTCTGTCCCCAGAGAGAAGGTATCAGGGCATTACCTGCAGAGCTGAGCCAGCTGCCAGTGTCTGGGATGGCTGGCTCCTGGTGGTCAGGGCTGCTGCCTTCCTGCTCTGCTGTTCTCTCCACTGCCTGCTGAACTATTTATCCTCACCAAGGACTCCTCCCACTTCTTAGGAAATGCTGATGCAGACAGGCTGTGCTCTGGGCTCTGATGGGAAAAGGACAGACTTCTGGGAACTAGAACTTGTAGGTTTTATCTTGCAAAACCATTTCCTGCTGGGAAAACCCCTAACTGTTCTAAATAACATACCATGGGGATGTCTTGGTATGGCTTCTGCTTTTCTAATTGTTGAAAGGAGACTGTGGGACAGGGATGTGTATTCAAGGCAACAAGACAGGGCACAAGCACAAACCACATGTCCACAGGAGGGAATAAAGCTAACACTTGTCCTTGGCTTTCTAAGTCACTTCAAAGAGAAAACAATTCTATGTCCATGCTGGCACATTTCTATAGGGAAGCTTGCACATTAATAAACACATTCCTCAATGTTGACAGCCAGCTGCCATTGTCTGGGATAGCTGGCTCCTGGTGGCCAGGGCTGCTGCCTTCCTGCTCTGCTGTTCTCTCCACTGCCTGCTGAACTATTTATCCTCACCAAGGACTCCTCCCACTTCAAAGGTCATCATGGCGCAGATGAGCAGTCAAGTCAAGAAGACAGGGCAGCAGGCCTGACACACTTGTCCCCAAGCAGAGTTGCAGCTAATCCTTTGTTCTGGGCTTCCCAAGTCACTTCACCAAGGATACAACTCTGTGTCCATGTTCTTTGGTCTCTTTATGAAAACTCCAAGAATAATGAACACATGTCTCAGTGTTGACAGGCCTTTGCCTGCATCTGTCTTACCTTCCTTTCTGCCAGAAAGGCAATTTCCAAAGGGAAGACACTTGTGCTTGGCAGTGGAGGAAATCAAAAGGAGTCTGTGTCTGCAGAGACTGACTGGCTGATGGAAATTTTTCAGGAGAGAGACTGGAGTTTTGCAGGTCTATCCTGAGGCCTGTAACCTTAGAATGCGCTAAGTTCCATGTGAAGAGAATTTCTTGTGTACTGTGTGTGTGTGGAAGTATCATCTGTCAACAACAACAACAACACCTGACAGCATACTAGCTGAGGCAGGAGATTGAAGGTGAGTCTTTGGTAGGAAGAAGAATGCTCTGATAGAGTCAGGTGCAGGAACGGATTCACCCTTTGAGGAGACAGACCATGAGACAGGTGAGGGATAACCAGCCTCCTGGCAGAAGTTAGACTAGTTTAAAAAGGATAATTGAGTTACAAGCTAGCAGGAATAATCCAAAGCTTGTGACCTAGGCACTTTATACATAAATAAATTTCAGAGCCATTAGTCACAGTTACAGTTCTGGCTCCATCCATGTTTTATCTCCCTGTATGACAGAACCAGTGCCCGTGACCTTAAAAACAAGTGCCTCAGCAGATAACTAATTGCAACCCAAATTATAAGAATGGCAGCAGATGACATCATGAGCCTACAGAGAAGCTTCCCCCATCTGTATGTGGCTGCCTCTCTCAGATGTATCCATGCCCCTTAAACAAGTCTTCATCTATGACATTCTTCCTTTTATAAAGCCATAAAGGTTTTGTGACACTGTTTCCACGTTGGAACATGGAGTTTGGGTAACACAAAACTCTGTTCTCCTATCATTGTCACCTAAAATGCTCCCAAATGAAGGATCTTATTTCCTTTAGGATGAGAGTTGTGGGTTTTGTGTCAAGGGTGCCGTGAGAGACTCAGTAGACATGTCTTAGGTCCAAAGTTGCTGTCCCCAAATACAGGTTCTAACAAGAAGGAATAGGGCTGGAGAAACAAAGAATTAAGGTGGCTCTCATCATACTGAAAAAGTAGATCCCCTATGGCCATTCCTGTTGTCCAGGAGGCATCCTAACATCCCCACAGAATCTGCTGCTTCAGGCAGGGCCACCTAGATCTGCTTCAATCCAGATCGCCTGAATCAGCTCCCAGCTCCTTACCTGCTGTCACAGAGTATCAGTTTTGTTTACTGACATTTTGCTTCTTCTCCTGTACACTGATTCTCTCTCTCTCTCTCTCTCTCTCTCTCTCTCTCNCACACACACACACACACACACACACACACACACACACACANANAGAGAGAGAGAGAGAGAGAGAGAGAGAGAGAGAGAGAGAGAGAGAACGCCTTAGTGATTTTATCCACAATAAATCTTTCTTTTTACCCACAAAGTTGTCTAGTTTGGAGACCTCCCTGCTTCCTGGCTGATGCTTGGCTCTAACTGAACTGAAGTTTGTACCCTTCTCAGGGCAGATCACAGGGTTCAGCTGCCTGCTGCTGCTGCCTACCATATTCAACTCCAAGTTTAGAATTGACCTTTCCAGCTGGCTTTCGACTCTACTCTGCTGGCTAGATTGATGTCAACTGAACACAACTATGGCCAAGTAGACAGGATAGATTTTAATGGACTAATGTTTTCATAAGATCTGGTTGTAGGCAAGCCAATATGATATGTTCTTAATTATATTAAATAAGAGGGCTCAACCCATCTGTGGTGGGTCCTGTCATTTCTGGCTGGTAGTGCCAAGGCTTTATAAGTAAGCAGGCTGAGCAAGCCATGTACAGCATGCCAGTCAGCAGCACACCTCCATGGCTTCAGCATCAGCCCCTGCTGCCAGATTTCTGCCCTGCTTGAGTTCCAGTCCTGATTCCTTTCAAGGATGAACATGTGTACGCCACCGAATGCCCTTCCTCGCCAACTTGCTTACTGATCATGGTGTCTCATGACAGCAATAGAAACCATAAGTGAGGCATCCCCCTACTCCGTCCTCTCATCTCTCCACCCCTACTTGGTTAAGTGACATTTTGTGGCTGACTCATCAGTGTCTCTTTCCCTCATTGGATCACTGGAGCCTCCTGTCTCTTTGTCTTTCTGCAATCTTGGATCCTACTGCACAAAGGTCCATCAAATGCATTAGGCAGTTCCCCATTGCACTCTTGCACACCCCATGCTGAGTAAAGGGATGCTTGTGTCCAGGGATGCTGAGCATCTTTCTGAGGATTCTCTCTTCATGGGGACACCCTCAGACTCAGAATCTGTCCCTAAGTCACCTAGAGCATCTCCCAACCCTGTCTCAGTTCCTATGCTAATGGACTCCTGCTCCTGGAGGGATTCCTCCAGACTCTTTCCCAAGACTCTCCTTTTTCCTCCTTCCTCTGAAGTTCTCTATCCACCTTTTCAAGACTGTCTTTCTTCTGCTTGCTCCATCTCTCTCACTTACTCAGTCCTGGGCTCTTCCCATTCCTCACTGGACTCTGCCACTCCACTTCCTTGTCTCCTTAAGTCTTTTTCCCACCTCAGAACTAGAACTGCCATTAAGATTCACCACCTTGTTTTGGACTGCAATGTGTCTCAGCCACAATATAAGCTTGACATTCTCGGCAGGCAGGAAGTGCCATATTTGGGTATCAGATTCTCACTGATCTTGACAAGTGCTGCCAAGGTGCCAGCACGTGATCTGAGACCCATGTTCAGGTTTTCTTTGGCCTCCATTTTTGGCCCCACCCACTGTACCCCATGCCATATTTACCAGATTTGCCTGGCAACAATCTAACATCCTCCCCAAGCCCTTCAGAACCTGGAGTTTTTGGCCCCCTCTCCTTTCAGCTTTGATCTACAGGACACAGTCCCTTCATGGGCTCTGGTAGAGTCTTTAAACTTCCCACTGAATCATTACAAGCAAATCTACATCAGGAACTTGTTTTTATTGAAGCCTGAGCATGTCTTTGACTCCTCTCACTGAGCCTTACACTCCTTTAGAAAGATTCATGTGATTCCTCTGCTCTCACTGAGACATGCTGTGGTCCTATCATGTGCAGGAGGAATCCTACACTCTGCATTGCATGATTCTCTTCCAGTCAACCTTCAGAAACCATCTGTCCCCTCATTCCCATTGCTCTAACTTATCAAGTGTATCCTGCTTCACAACCTTGACTCTTGCTGTCAGCTCCTGAGAGCCCAGGTTCTGTGTCCATTCGCACAGCTCAGTTGCTCATTCCCTTGAACTCTCAGTTCATGTGGAGCTGCCTCACTTCTGCTCTTGCTGTCTCCCTGGTTGTTTCCCTGGTTGCTTCTGGAATGCTGTGTTGTGTTGGTCAAGCTTTCCCAGGGAGAAGGTAACTGCACACGAAGGTACTCTCCTGCCTCATGCACTGCTTATGTCCCATGTTTGGCACTGAGTGGTTGCAGATGTCCCAGCTGGTTCATGCATCCAGCTTTGAGGATCTTATTCTAGGGATCCATGCTCCTCCCTCAGATCACAGTCAATTCTCTGACCCGTCTCCAACTCCCACTTTCATAAACTAATCCCCCTGTAGTAGTGGTTCTTCTGTGTTGGGGTTACTTATTGGCAGAACTTGTCATCATGACAAAAGATTCCCTGATGCCATTCTTCCATGTGACCTTGTGCAGCCTGAAACTTTCTGGAGTCTAGTTCATATCTGTGTAGGAGAAGCCCGGAGTAGCACAGCCCTCCTGGAAGCTGAGCTTGGCCTCTTGTCATCAGAACCTCCTCCATGAAGAAGACCTATCTGTTTCCCTCTGGGCATGGCCATCTGCCTCAGTGCATGTTCTTACTTGTTGATAAGACTGAGGCTTCATTGTCATTATACTAACATTCATATGTTCCTCATACATCTGTTCCTGCATTCATTCATTCATTCATTCATTCATTTCTGGTCTGCACTGGAATCGCTATGTATGAAGAGGAAAGGCTGGGCTAAGTGCCATAGTTGCTGGCTTTGGGTCTTGGGTCTGGGAGATGTGAACAGAAGCATGGAGATTATAATGGTTTGGTAGCTACTGTACAGTCATATTGATGATAGACCATCTCAAGTCTAATATTCTGCCAAGGGCTTCTGTTCTCCTATTTAAGTGTGTCTTGTTGGGAAGGGTTCTGGTTGTAGACAATGCATTCTTCAAGGTTTCCAAATGTAAGAACCTTTGAGCCAAACCTGCCTTGTGCAGTGAAGTTCAGTAAAAAGCTGTTCCATTCCCCACTGAGCCCCTCCTTAAATGGATGGTCAGCAGTCATGGCAGGACACATGGCAGCCTGCATCTTCCTGGCAGCATCTTTCCTGGCAGGTGCCCTACATCTCTTCTAGTATTGGAGGTGGCAGAGGGCTGATCAGCACTTCGTGAGAGGAAAGCAAATGCAGGTGTACTAAGAGGAGGGCAGAGGCATGGTGGGTAGGGAGCTCCAGCAGGCTGCCCCGAGGAGGATCCTCTCTGCTGAGAAGTGTAGAGGAAGAGAAAGGGGGTACTGCAGAGGATGTGGGAACATGCTGGAGGTCACAGGACAGGGTGAGCCTGCATCACTGTTCATACCTCCCACTGCCTGTGTTGTACAGCTAGGGAGTACAGGTAGTTCTGGTTCAAGGTATGGTTTTCAGGTGAGGGAGTAAAGGAGAGAGAGGAGTGTCGGCCTTTACCTCTTTACCTCTCTCTCTCTCTCTCTCTTGCCCCCCCCCCCTGTGTGTGTGTGTGTGTGTGTGTGTGTGTGTGTGTGTGTGTGTGTGTGTGTACAGGAACTGAGTTGTGGTGGACTGCTTCATGATGATTTGGCAGAGAAACCCTGGCCTCGTGTTCAGTTGAAGTGAATGTTTTAAATGAACCTTGCAAGGATCTGCAAACACTCAGCAGGTGAGTTCGGCTCTCCACAGAGGTTTGTTTGCAGGAGAGTGATGGCCAACCAGCTGGACTTCTACAAGTGCAGAGGTTGAACAGAGCCCACACCTGGTTCAAAGTCCACAGCACACACATGCTGAGGACAGCAGCCCTGCTCTGTCCCTTCGGGTGACAGCTGTGGAAGCTGATACTTTTGGAGCAGGGTGACTGGTGGAATGTTCCAAAGGATACTAAAATGTGCTTCTATTTCTCCTCACTGGGAGAGGACAAAGCTAGGGAAGTGGCAAGGAGGGACTGCAGCTGGCCAAGTCCTCCTCAGCAAGCCTGGGTGTGACAGAGAGGAGCTCTGCTCCCGCTCCCAAAGATTCTGGGTAGAGCCTGATGTCCCCTACTCCATCCTTCACAAACGTTCCTAATGAAGCTGGGTCTTTTCCCTGCAGAAAGTCTCTGAAGAAAGATATCAAAGAAGATCTCAGAAGACGGAAAGATCTCCCATGCTCATTGGCAGGATCAATAGAGTGAAAATGGACACCTTGCCAAAAGGAATCTACAAATTCAATGCAATCCCCATCAAAATTCAAAATCAATTCTCCATAGAGCTAAAAAGAGCAATTTCACCTCACGGAGACCATGAACACAGCTTGGATGTTTATTAAGCACTTATGTTACTATGTCCCCCAGTCATGTTGGCTCTGGGTCAGCAGCAACCAAAGCTGTGTTCATGGAGAGAATGGACATCATGTGGCTGGTCTGGCTCAGACTTCTGCCTTGATTCAGCATTAGCCAGAGGTGTGTGGTCTTGGCATCTTGCAGAGAAGACAGTCAACAATAGGACTCAGCCCACCAGGTTCTGGTGAGGATGGAGCAGGGCCTTAGGGAGGAAGGATGCAGCAACTGAGATGTCCATCATGGCTGAGGATATGACACCTGCTCAGCTACTGACTCAGTTCACTGCTCCACCAACAGACTAGCCTGTGTTCTGTGGAAATAATCTTGAAATACAATATTATTTGATGCTTTTCCAGAGAAACGTTGCCTCAGTCTGACAAACAGTGAAGGTGGCTGAAGACTCTGGCTCCTCTGCAGGTATGTCACTGCCTGGGGACATGAGGCAAAGCACCAACTCCTCCCTCCCCTGGTCTCCATTCTCCTACAGTCTCCCAGTCTCTTCTCCTCTCTTCCCCTTGGCTCCCTCATCCTATTACCTCAGCCTCCCATCCTCCAGCCCATCTCCCTTCCANTTCCACATTCCTTCTTCTCCTTTCCTAGTGTCCTCTCCCCCTCTCTACTCCTCTCCCTCCCCCTACACCTCCTATGGAATCTGCATTTCCTCTGATCTCACCTACAGTGTGGACAGAGGCTGAAGGGAAGCAGTTGTGTTTACAAAGATCACAAGCCATCAAGTGTAGTGTTTTAGTGTGCCTGTGGCCCCCACTCCAGGTGTGTATGGAGAAGATGACCCTTTGGAAATTTTCCATGTCCACTCCCATGTTGATGATAAGACAGATTTTATTGCTAATTAAGTCTACCCATCCGGTTGCTAGCACACAGACATTCTTTTTATTTTTATTGGATATTTTCTTTATTTACATTTCAAATGCTATCCCAAAAGTTTTCTATATTCCCACCCTCCCCCCGCCCTGCTCCCCTATGCACTCTCCCACTTCTTAGCCCTGACATTCCCCTGTACTGGGGCATATAAAGTTTGCAAGACCTAGGGGCCTCTCTTTCCAATGATGGCCGACTAGGCCATCTTCTGCTACATATGCAGCTAGAGACATGAGCTCAGGGGGTACTGGTTAGTTCATATTGTTGTTCCATCTATAGGGTTGCAGACCCCTTCAGCACCTTGGGTTCTTTCTCTAGCTCCTCCATTGGGGGTCCTGTGCTCCATCCTATTGACGACTGTGAGCATCCACTTGTTTATTTGCCTGACACTGGCATAGCCTCATATGAGACAGCTATATCAGGGTCCCTTCAGCAAAATCTTGCTGGGCATATGCAATAGTACCTGGGTTTGGTGGCTGATGATGGGATGGATCCCCGGGTGGGGTAGTCTCTGGATAGTCCATCCTTTCATCTCAGCTCCAAACTTTGTCTCTGTAACTCCTTTCATGGGTGTTTTGTTCCATATTCTAAGGAGGAATGAAGTATCCACACGTTGGTCCTCCTAATTCTTGGTTTTCTTGGCACACAGACATTCTTACAGCCATAACAAAATGTGGTCCAGGAATAGGAGATGCAGGCTCCACTCAGTTTACTTCCCACCAGAAAGCCTTTCTGGCCTGAGTTACAAACCACCATGTGCTACATTGGAAGGAGTGGAAAATCTTCCCCTATTGCTCCTTGTAATTGGTACTCATTCTCAGAGGTCCCAAGGCTCTGGCATTGACCCATATATCTTCAGTGCTTCCTCTCAATTGACCCCCTTACTCCCAAAAACATGCTCTGGATTGAGATCAGTGCAATGAGATTTCTTAGGTCACCTGGAAGTTGGACTGGGTCCTGTCCTACCTAACTGGCTGGACATTCCTTCCATGAGTCCAGACTAAAGGGAGGTGATGAGGTGTTGGGACACAATTGCAAAGGAAGATGGTGCCTGCCTCCTAGTGAGTTCTTATGCCAATCTAAGAAAAGGAGAGGGGTAATTAAGATAACACAGGTTTGTGCTAAGCCCACATTTTTCACTTCCTTTCATGGTGACCCTGATAAGTCTCCTCATTTCCCTGGATAATATTTTTCTGTTAGGAAAGTGGCTACAGCAACAGCAGGTCCTCCACTGGTAAAGGAAGCAGGCCACAGGCTACTGCCATTAGAGAGGCCAGAACATCTCCCATGATGGTCACAAAGGCAACAACATGCAGCACAGCAGGGACACAATGCAGGCCAGATGGGAGAACTAGGAGATGGTTAGGGCAACACCAGCCTTTCATAGACTTAAGGGATCTTTTCTTTTCACACAGCAGAAGAGAGTAATGGCTGAGATCTGCCCTGCTATCCTTGGCTTCCCAGATGGCACACTGGAAAGGGACACTGATGTCCAGGAAGTCTAAGACAATTTGATACAAGTGGACAGTTTAACACTGTCCTCCAGCAACACTGACTTTGCCTTCAGCCTCTACAAGGAGCTGGTTTTGAAGAATCCAGATGAAAATATTGTCTTCTCCCCATTCAGCATCTCCACTGCCTTGGCCCTCCTGTCCCTGGGAGCGAAGAGAAACACCCTGGAAGAGATTCTAGAAGGTCTCAAGTTCAATCTCACAGAGACCCTTAAGCCAGACATTCACCAGGGCTTTAAGTACTTCCTATACATTCTCAGATATCCAAGGGACCAGGTACAGATCAGCACAGGCAGTGCCCTGTTTGTTGAAAAGCACCTGCAGATCCTGGCAGAGTTCAAGGAGAAGGCAAAGGCTCTGTACCAGGCTGAGGCCTTCACAGCTGACTTCCAGGAGCATCGTTAGGCCACAAAGCTCATCAATAACTATGTGAGGAAACAGACCCAGGGGATGATCAAGGAACTGGTCTTAGACCTGAATGAGAGGACATCCATGGTGCTGGTGAGTTACATCTACTTTAAAGGTGAGCGTGGTCACTGCCTGGGAAGTGGAGGGAGAGGATCTGGCAGTGGTAACTTGTGTCCTTATGCTTCCCATTTTAAAGGAGGTGTATGAAAGCCTTGGGGACATGCATGCCTAATTTATATTACACACAGTCCTTTCCTGTCTAAAATTATTTAGATTTAGTTATAATTCCTGGAACATACACATTACCCATGCCTTGCTAGGCCCAGTGTCAATGCATTCCTGGTAATCAGAGTCTCAGTTGCAGGACCCAGGAACTTCACTCTAAGCCCACACTTGGTTCTCAGTCCATTAAAGTGGTTCACACCCAAGAGCACAATCAACAGGCCACAGAGAGGGAGGACTCAGTGTGTTCCTGTTTCCCAATGCTTTCTAGACATGCTTCCCACCCCACCCCCACCCACAACGAGGACAACAGGATCCCAATCTCCCTCCAGACTCCAGGCTCACTGTTTGCACTCTCATCTCTTGCTTATACACCTGGTTCTCAGAAGCTCAATTCCCCAGACCGAGGGTTAGAGGTTGTCTTTTGCAAACCAAGCCTGTGGATCCCTTTTCATCATTGTTCCACATCTCCCAAGGATTTTTTCCAATCCTGATTAGGAAACCACTGAAGGACACTGTGCTGTTCAATGTGGATTGACGGCTGCCATAACTCAGCAGTTGGGGCAATGTGGGGTGGAGATGAGGTCCCTTGTGTTGTTGTTACATTCTGATGATTTTCTCCAAACTTAGCCAAATGGAAAATACCCTTTGATCCCCATGACTCATTTAAATCTGAATTCTACCTGGATGACAGGAGGTCTGTCAAGGTGCCCATGATGAAAATTAAGAAACTGTCTGTACTCTACTTCCGGGATGAGGAGCTGTCCTGCACTGTGGTGGAGCTGAAGTACACAGGAAATGCCAGTGCCCTGTTCATCCTCCCTGACCAGGGCAGGATGCAGCAGGTGGAAGCCAGCTTGCAACCAGAGACCCTGAGGAAGTGGAAGGACTCTCTGAGGCCCAGGTGACTGTCCTCAGGAAGCACAACAGTCATTGATCCCTGTACTGCTGTTGTCCTGATGGCCAGTGTCCCTGTACCTCAGAGTCTCACTTATATCCAGTGTAATGGTTATCAGGTCAGCAGGGGACGGGTGGACTTGAGTTGAATTCTGCTCTGCTGACTCAGGTGTTTCAGGCCTGATTTTACTGTGAATTTGTTCTTCACAGCATGAGATGAGCTCACACAGGGAGCTGAGGTTTCCTCCCTCTCTAACAGCCTGTAAATTACATAGAGGCTTCAGGGAGTCAAGATTTGTAAGGCAGAAGGAATTGTGATTGACAGGAGATGAGCTCTGTGACTCAGCTGTCCCCTGTAGAGCCTTCTCATCCCCTCATCCATCATTCATTCACCATTCATGGAATGGTGAGTTGAAGACTTACTATGTGCCATGCTCTGACTTGGACACTCAGAGTTCATCAGCTATTAATGTCCAAAAATTCTTATCCTTCTGGGCTTTGTTGTAATTGGGGAAGGGAAAGTGTGGGAATGCTAATACTGTGAATCTTTATTTCATTCCTCACTGGTGAGAAGCGGTGAGGTGAGAGAGGGAGTGTCAGAGGTAAGGACAGCTGGCGTCTGATGCAGTGTCCTATGTTACACAGAAGGGTCCTTAGGTGATGTCAGAGGGCCCCATGTCAGGGAAGGACTGCATTTGTGGATCTAGGAGGAAAGCTCTCTCAGTCAAAGAACAGCCAGGACCAAGTCAGGATGCCTGTCTACTGTTCACACTCTCAGTCACTGAGGATAATTTTTGCATTAGGGAGAGCAAAGTCATGTTGTTTAGGCAGGGGTGGGAAGAGGACTTCTCTCTGAGGAGAGGGCTGTATGTGGAGAGGGGCTCCAGTGACACAGTGGACTGAAGGAGACACAGGGTCCAGGGACTCTTTGGTTCTCTTTCATTCTCAGGAGGGTAAGGAAGCTCCACCTGCCCAAGTTCTCCATCTCCACAGACTACACCCTAGAGGATGTCCTCCCACAGCTGGGCATCAGGGAAGTCTTCTCCACACAGGATGACCTGTCTGGGATCACAGAAGGCAAGGAGCTGAGAGTGTCTCAGGTTCAGCTTGGTCATGAATGTGGACGGTTAATGCCATGTGGGCAGGTGGGATTGGCACAGGTGTGAGAAGGCCTGTATTTCTGTTTGCCTCATGCTGGGGAGAGCTTAATCCCACCCTAGATACTCCTGCTGAGAGCATGCACCCAGTACCTACTTTGCCCTTTAGACTAGACCTCACCAAGGTACCCAAGGTTAGGACACATGGGTACTACCAACCTGTGCAACAGGGCAGGTGCCCATGTGTCCTACACAATCCACTGTAGGCACAAAGCACACCCAGCCTCAACTTCACTTCTTCAGCCAGGACTTTTTCTCTAGCACACAGAATAGCAGCACTAAACATAAGAGACATAATATAAAACGCTGCAATTGCTTGCTCCTGTCCTCCTGTTGTAGTGGTTTGAGGGCACCACTGTTTCAGACACTGAGCCGACCAGGGCCTGCCTCATCTCACAGCCTGAGCAGAGACTTGGGAATCCCGCATTAGAGCTCAGGGAAGGAACAAAAAATTCAGGAGCAGACAAGGCCAGCACTCACTGCTTGCTCAAGACAATTCTCCTGCCCTCCCTGGTCTCCACTGAGTGATGTGTCTCTCTCCCCACAGATGGTGCATAAGGCTGTGCTGGATGTGGCTGAGAGACACAGAGGCAGCTGCTGCCACAGGAGTTAATTTTACCCTACACTGTGGAAATATCTCCTCTATGACAATATATTTCAACAGGCCATTCCTGATGGTTATCTCTGGCATAAATACTCATGTTGTCCTCTTTATGGCCAAAGTAATAAACCCAAGTGAGACCAGAACTTCTCAAATGGGGAAAGGGCCCCTTCCCAAGAGTTAGGAATTAAGCCTGTATGTAGGTCTGTCTGCACATTTTGAGGCATGCCTGACTGAACAGTGACCCTGACTAACTCTGTGACTCCCTCATGCAGAGAAACAAGCCTATGTCTGGTCAGTGTCAGACTCCCCGTCATCTTGGCAGCACTAGCTCAGGTTCCTGACCTGAAATTTGTGTTATTCCCTGTCCCTGCTCTCTCCCTGTATCTGCCTCAACCCAAAAGCCTGGGCCCGGCAGTGAGGCTCTCTCCTCACTTAGACTCTGCTTATGTCTGCCTTCAGCCTTTCAGTCAGGATGGCACTATGCAAGTTTACAGGACAACCCATAAGGACTAAGAAGGGAACCTGCTGCCCTGGGTCTATCTGCAGCATCTGAAATGCTTGGTGTCCAGTTCTGCCTTCCTCTTGCCTTTCTGTGGGCAAAGCTATCTATCCACAGCCCCTGCAGAGTCTCTGGCCCCCACCCAGATCTGGCACAGGTGGAGCCATGGCCCCTTGTAGCTGCTTGGGGCCTGTGAGTCAGAGCAGCTCCTCTCTCCCTAGCACTCCTACTCAGGACAGAGAAGTAGCCTAACCCTAAGTCTCTAGGTGACCAACCTCACAGGACAGGTGGATGCCTCTACCTTCATCACCAAACTGAAAGGGCCAAGGATCAATGAACATGTAATTGCATTGAATATGACAGTGTTCACAGAACTTCCATTTGGTGATTATAGCCTCTGGTAACAATAGGGACATATATATCCTCACTCACACTCTGTGACTCCTGTGATGGCCCTCTGACCTGCATGCTATTATGAGCCCCTTTATGGATAAGAAAACTGAGGCACAGAGAAGCTTAGTCATTTCCCCATGACACACAGCTAGGTATTATGGTATTCTAAGTTTGCTGATGACAAGGGACAATCTTCATCTAGCAGTGAATCTGTTCTTGAGACTTCCCAGTGGTACTGGACAGGTTGATTATAAAAGAAGATACTGGATGCTTCACAGAGAGCACCTAAAATGACCTGGGTTTGCAAGGTAAGCTCTGTGATGAGGACAGAGGATGACGATGATGGTGGTGGTGGTGGTGGTGAGGAGGAGTAGCAGAAGGAGGAAGAGGTGAGAAGAAGGTAGTGGCGATACTCATAGAGCCAAAAAGATTATATTTGCAGGGCAAAGAACAATGGAGCAATTTCTTAGAAACTGACATCACGTCCATTTAGGAAAAGAGTAGAACAGACACTAGACGGTAAAGAGTCTGGCCCTGTGTGAACCACTAATGTGTCTGAGCCATAGGGAGCTTTGAATGGGTCAACCACTGCTCCTGTCTTATGAATGAAACATGTGTGGCTACAATGCAGAGAACTTGACAGAGCAGAGGTCCTGGAGATTGTCACTGAGAGCAGTTTCATGGAACATCAGGCTGAGCCAGGTTGGAGCGTAGACAGAGGAGGAAAGGAGGCCTAGGTACATTTATGTGAATTTCTGGGTGTCCATGGAGAATCTTGTGAACCTGAAAACACAGTCAGAGGCCTGCAGACAGAGGGAAAGCTGTCCACCCAGTTGGAGACACACATGAGCCTCAAGGCTCCTGAGAAGACACAGTGGCAGGTGGGCCTGTGGTCAGCAGAGAATCACACACACAGGATTCCCTTCCTATTGAGCACCGAGATACCACACATAGGACCATGGTACGAGAGAAGAAGGGACCATCTATTGACAGCAGCCAAGTGTCCTCACAATGACAATGTGCCTAACTGCCAATTAATGCCCTGAACTGGATGCCACACGAAGACCATGAATAGTGACATGACTCAGCTATATCCCTCCATCCTTTTGGTTCTCTAACCAAGTATTTAAAGAGCCTGGGGTTGACAAAATCTCATGCTACCGAATGTGGTGGGTCTGAAACTCATTGCCAAATTAAAGTCCATCCAATAAAGGGGCCTAGAGCCTAACTATCTGAGTTTGCTTCTCCTCAATCCTTGGGGGCTGACACTTTGCATGTCTCTTGCCACCCAGATATTGCCTTGGTGAAGAATCCTCTAAAGGGAGAGGCCCAGTGTGCAGTAGAGGTGACAGACTGTGGAGGGGAAAAATAGGAGCCTGCAAAAGTTGCTGTTCACTGCAGTTCAATGCCTGGGAACTTCTTGCATGGCTCAGTGGTTTCCATATACTGAGCATCCATTTTTTAAAAAATTTAAAAATAGAGGCAGCAGAGGGGGTATAGTCTCTCTCACTCAATATTTCCTTCTTTCTTGCTTCTGTCAATGACCCACTGTGTCTCATGAAACTCAGGCATATAGTCACCTTGAGATTTTAACCCAACTACCTGATAGAGGTCATTGCCAAGATTTCATGTCTGCTCACCAATGATCAGATGTCTGTGATGCAGCACTATGGGATAGGGAGTAATAGTGCTGACAGTAGTTATAATAACCATCAATGTCCTAGCTGCCACCTTTACCCTCACACAACCACAAGCCCTGCAGCTACATCATAGAAACAGATTCCAAATGCAGGCATACGAGGAGAACTTGTCAATCTAGGTGATGTTTGGTTGGCCCAGCCTTGCAGGGCTGGAATTCCAAACCTTCCTGTGCAACAGTAGGAATGGAGAATGGTGTAGCATCTTTGGAGAGGTTGATACAGCAATCACACTGTAGGCAGGTACTCAGAGGAACAGGAAGCAAGGACAAGGCAGGCACTGCTGCCAGCGTCCACCATCCTTTTTCATAGTCAGCAAAGGGCTTGTGGCTCAAGGATGCCCCAACAGATGAATGGACGAGCAGTGTTTGCTCTGGTCACACACTATTACTGCATTAGACACATGAGGGAGGTGCCATTACCTGATGCCCTGTGTGTGAGCCTGCCAACATGCTCACAGGGAAAGAAGCCAGACACAGTAGGGCCTGTGTCATGTGACCCAGAGACATGTGATACCACAGCAGGGGAATTCATGTACACACAGAATCTTCTACTGGTTGTGGAGAGCTATGGGAAGGGAGGGGATGACTCATCAATGGGCATGCAATCAGTTGAGCAGTGACTAACATATCTGAAAGCTAGACACTAGAAAACCAGCCTAGACAGGAATCAAAATGTGAGTCCTCAGGGAATGTTCTTTGAGCTTTAAGGATATGAAAGTGCTGGGTAGTAGAGGAAAAGCCTGTTCGAAGTGACGTTTGTGTGTGTTGTTGGGACACAGTGACAATAATACAGCATGATATAGTGATCAGTACCAGAGTCTGCCAGCACCTTGGGAATGGGGAACAGAGTTCCTCTCTGACACCCTCATGACTGCTGAGGAAGATTTGGCCAGCTGCAGCTGCTCCTTCCCACTTTCCTGTGAGGAGAAACTGAAGCTTGTTCAGTGTTATTTCATCCACTCCTTCTTTGGGGCCAAGGAGGAAATAGCTGATAGCAAGTATAAGGTCAGTAGGTCAATGTAGTGAGGCAGTGTGTCAAAACAAAAAAGTAAGGAGAGGACTGTGCACATGGATGCACATTCACAAACAAAAGACACATGTTAAACACCTGCTCAAGACTGACTCAGTGGTAGGGCATTTTCTGAGTATTTGTCAGGCTCTGAGTACAAATATATGTATGTATGTATGTATGTATGTATGTGTATATATAAATGTATATATATGTATGTATATAGTTATGTGATATGTGTATATATTTGCATATATATAATATACACACATACATTTACTTGTGTTAATACATGTATATGAGTGTGTGTATATAGACACACAAATGTGTATATATATTTATGTATATATATATATATACATATATATCCCATATTTTCAAAATCAACAAATATGTTTGCAAAAGGATGTTCAGGTTCTATTAGTCTTCTACGCTTTTAGCTTGAACAAGGGGCACTTGGCCTTGAACTTGAGTCATTCGAGTTGCTACAACCAGAACATAAAAGAAGAAATAAATATAGCAAACCCATGTTTCCCAGGGAAATGACTGAGGCTGCTGGGACTCAGGTAGACTGCCTAGGGCTTCTGGAAGGAAGAGCAGGAGGAACAGGACACCTGCCTTACAGGGGTATCTCTGCACTTAGTCAGCCATCCCTGGCCCAGAGCCACTGAGGAAGGACCAGGGATGCAGTTGCTAAGGTTTATCCTCTTCCTTAAAGTACAAACTCATTTTCCTGCATCTAAGTGTCAGGTCCTACTGACTGGTCATTCTGGCCTCAGAGGGCATTTTCCCCAATGCTGTAAAAGCGGCCCACAGCTTTAGCACTCAAGCTGCCACAGCTGTGCTTCCAGCTGCTGAACTTCCAGACAGCCAAGTCTTGGAGAATGAGTGCGAGTGATAAAGAACTCATGGCCACCGCCCCGAGCCCATGGTGGGGCAACCCATGAACCGAGCTGTGGCCCTACATAACTAATGAAAACCAGGCCATAGAGAGTGTCTGGGTGCATGTGAGTGATAAAGAAGGGCATGAAATAATGTGGTACGCCCTAGTTGCTATTGGCTGAATTTAGCTTTAAAATTCTGGTCTGGCATGGCAAAATCGCTCACCTGCCCAGGGCGCAGCAGAGAAAACTCGAGTTGAGAAACAATCTGCGTGGACCCCACTCGGCAATCCTGTGAATACTTGCTGCTTAAACAGCAAAGCCTGCACTGCCCCAGCTCAGCTCCTGAAGAGCCAAAGCAAGGACCATGGAGTAGCGTTTTACCTGAGCACTGCCAGGAGCTAGGCTACACCTGCTAGACTGGAAAGGTTAGTGATAGAGTTGTGTGAACAAATGAGTGCAGGCCCGTTTTACCATTTCTTTGCTTTTTGCTGTTTATGAATAAATAAAAAGTACTAGAACCTTTTCCACCAGGTGTTGAGGGATTGACTTTATGACACATTTTATGACCAAATCCTGACAGATTGATATATAACCTGCAATCACTGTGTTAAAAGCATCAGAACCCACAGGATGAGCAGGTAGCACATGTTTTAACAGCCATGGAGCTCCCTAGACACAAGGCATGTCAGTCCCAGGAATGAGCAGCAGGCGTCCACCATGTGCTGTACAGAAGGGGAAACCAGAAGAGGGTGGCTTTCTGCATTTTCTACTTCGGATGTGTGTGTCACTAAATGTGACCTTCATGTCATCCTGGAGCAGAGAGGAGGCAGGAGGGGAAACTGAGGCTCAAGAGTGTATTAAACAGCAGACAAGACATTGTTTTGACCTTCACCCTGAACACTAACCCTGTTCCAAAAGTACCCTGTTCCCCAGCTGTCGTCTGAAATGGCAGAGCAGGGCTGTTGTCCTCTGCATATTTGTGCTGTGGACTCTGAGCCATGTGCAGCCTCCACTCAACCTCTGTACAAGCAGAAGTCCACCTTCCCATTGCCTCCCTGTGGACAAACCTTGGTGTCAGGGCCATGCTGGCCTGCTGAGTCTTTTTAGCTCCTTGGAATGTTCATAGAACACTACAAGGGAATGTGGATCAAGGATGTCTAGCTAGCTGATTAGGACACAGTTCATCACAAATCATACTTCTGTGCATGCAAACCAAAGAAGGAGGGAACATTGACACAGGCTCACCACCCTCTAAGAACTCCCAGAATGAGCCTACATCTTCTGAAGCCCCTCCCCCCTCCCTTCCTGTATACTCAGCAGAGAGGATCCTCCTCAGGGCAGCCTGCCTGAGTGCCTCACCCAGCATCCCTCTGGTTACCCACATTTGCATAACCTCTTAGAGCACTTACCAGCTCTCCTCCACCTCCAATACTGGAACAGACCTAGGACCACGGCCTGTCAAGATGCTGCCAGGAAGATGCAGGCTACCATGCCTCCTACCCTGCCTGCTGGTGATCATTTTAAGGAGAGGCTCAGTGAGGAATGAGCAGCTTTTCACAGGACAGGGTATGTTCAGCTCAAGTTCAGAGATTTGCAGACCTTGGAGAATGCATTGTCCACAATGAACCCTTACCAACAAGTCACAGTGAAATAAGAGAAATAGGGACTGGATAGGAATCTAGACATCAGATGGTTTGTCATCAGCCTGGCTACACAGCAGGTACCACACCAAGGCAAACTCCATGTGTCTGTCCCTACCTCCTAGAGCTAAGGCTCAAGGCCAGTAGTTACGGTCCATCTCCTATCCGCTGCATACAGGTCAGATCTGGATGCAGAGCAGCAGTGAATGAATGAATGCATGAATGTGTGAATGAATTCAGAAACCTGTTTATGCAGAACTTATGAATGTTAATGTAGTGAGAATAATACTTTCTTATCAGAAAGTCAAGACATTCACTGAGGCAGATGGTCATACACAGACGGGAGCAGACTGGTTCTTTTGATGGAGGAGGCCTTGATGACAAGAGGCTTCCCAGCAAGCTGAGCTTCTGGGAGGGCTGAACATCACTTGGCTCTTCCTACACAGATATGGACTAGACTCCAGAAAGTTACAGACTGCCCAAGATCACACGGAAGAAAGATATCAGGGAATTTGTTGACATGATGACAAATTCTGGCAATAAGTAACTCCAACACAGAGGAACTACTACTGCAGGTGGATTAGTTTATGATAGTGGGAGATGGAGATGGGTCAGAGAAGAGACTGTGATATGAGGCAGGGGCATGGATCCCTAGGATGAGATCCTCAAAGTTGGGTGCATGAACCAGGTGGGACATCTGCAACCACTCAGTGGCAGACATGTGACATAAGCAATGCATGAGGCAGGAGAGTATCTCCCAGTGCAGTTACCTTCTCCCTGGGAAAGCTTGACCAGCACAACACAGTGTTCCAGAAGCATGTAGGAAAACAACCAGGGAGACAGCAAGAGCAGAAGTGAGGCAGCTCCACATGAGCCGAGAGTTCAAGGGAACGAGCAACTGAGCTGTGCGAATGGACACAGAACCCGGGCTCTCGGGAGCTGAGAGCAAGAGCCAAGGTCCTGAGGGAGTTACAGCAATCGGAATGAGGAAACAGATGGTTCCAGAAGGTTGAGAATAAGCAGATCATGTAATGCAGAGCGTAGGATTCCTTCTGCATGATAGGGTTATGGCATGTGTGGAGAGCTTTTGGGGCCTCTTGGCAGGAATCTGACTTGGGCCAAGACAAGGAAGTAAGCTCATGCAGGAATCTAATTTTAGGTTAGAACAGGAAAGTAAGGTCAGGCAAGAATCTAATTTTAGGCTAGAACAAAGAAATAGGCTTCAGGCAAGAATAAATGTTTGGGCTAGGACGGGAAGTAGGCTCAGCTATCTTGGTCACCCTGATAACCCTTGGAAACAGTGATCACCAGACTGACCTTGTGCATTGCTTTGCTTGTTCCTCGACAATTTGTGTTTATTCTACTGCTTGACCTTATTGCTTGCATGTAATTAAAATGGTATAAGAGCAGATTGGGAAAAAAATAAACCCACCTCAGCCTCAGAAGTGGCTGGGGTCCTGCTACAGTGTTGTCTAATTGCCTTTTTTCTTTTTACTCCTCGCTCCTGCCCTGGAGTACCTGTAGACTGACTGAGCTGGCTTGGTCAGAACTGTCTCCGTGAGAGTGAAGGAAACACATGGATCTTTCTAAAAGAGTGTACAGACTCAGGGCGTGGAGCCAAAAGTTCAGGTACACGGTAGACATGCTTGGGATGATTTAGAGGGAAAGTCAAAGACTTGGTTAGTGCCCAGGGATGGGATGTGTCCTGTATATCAAAGCTGAGGCACCCACTGTACTTTGGTTCAATAGGCTCCAGGAGTCCAGAAAGACAAAGAGAAAGCAGGCTCTAGTGATCCAACGACAGACACAGAGGATACAGCTACTACATTGAACAAGTAGGAGTGGACAGACGCACGAACAGGGTAGGAGGAGGCCTAAACTCATTTTTCTATTGCTGCGATGAAACACCATGACCAATAAGCAAGTTGGGAAGGAAAGGGTTGCTGATGCTGATACTTCCACAACAATGTTCATCACTGAAGGAAATCAGGGAGGAAGCCAAACAAGGCAGAACCCTGGAGGCAGGAGCCCATGCAGGACCAGGGAGAGGAGCTGCTTACTGGCTTGCTTCACATGGCTTCCTCTGCCTCCTTCCTTACAGGACCCAGGCTCATTAGTCCAGAATGCCACCATGAACAATGTGCTGGCCACACTCCATCAATCACTGAGAAAATGCTCTGCAGAATGAGGCCCAGGTTCAAATGACAACTGAGATTCCTTCCTGTCAGATGACCACACTTTGTTTCAAGTTGATGTGAATCTAGCCTGCACAGTGGAAGGGAAAGAGCTGGAACAACCAACTCTAATATTTGATGTAGAATGTGGTGGGTAACTGGAGCCATCAGAATCCAGCAGAAACACCCAGGAGGCTCAAATGTGACACTTAAGTTAGGGTGGATAGGACCCTGTGAAAAGTGCCCAGTGTTCGTTCCCTGGTTTCAGAACCAAATGTAAGCTAAGAAGCAGTGAAGGCATTGAACTAAGTCTGTGGGTAGGAAGATCTTATTGGGAATCAAATTGGAAAGGCCCTCCCTCTCCCTCCTCCCCCTCCCTCTCCCTCTCCCCCTCCCCCTCCCCATTCCCTCTCTCATGCCTGCATGCAGAGAGAAGAAGCAACATCTGAAAGAAGAAAAAAGATTTGAAATGACAGCAAGGTAGGGTGCTTTGAGCTGATCCAGGCTGTCTGCGTGAAAGGGGAACAAGGTCCCTTGCATGAAGTAGCTGACATTTGTGGGAAGGTTAAGGTTCCTGCTGGCAAACAGGAAAGCATCAGAGACCATCTTCTTTCCTGGTGTGTGTAGACCCAACATGAGGCTTTCCTCAGGAATCAGGCATCCTCCATGTTAGGACCTGCACTTCCATCTGGGGGACNGCAGCTTTGGACCAAACACATGCTGATGAGTCCCTCACCCTACTGTTGACACAACATCCACAGCTCTCATCCTAAAGAGAGTCAGGGATACTCCATTCTAGAGCCAGGTTGCATGGCAGTTGTCAGGGAACACAGATTTCCATCACCCAAATTCCATGCTNCAATGAGGAATCATTTCTACAAAATCATTATGGCTTTACAAAAGAAAGAAAGCCACAAATCAAGGCAAGCTTAAGAGGCATGGGTGGATACCTGAGAGAGGCAGCTGCATCAGCATGGGGGAAGCTTCTCTCTAGACTCAAGTCATCATCCTCTGCCATGCTTAGCTCTCNGGGTGCAGCTAGCTGGTTGCTAAGTTAATAGATCCTATTGTCACAGGGGTCAGTTCTGACACACAGCCAGGCAATACATGGGTGTTCCATAGAGGTAGGACTTAACACAAGATAAGGTGATAATGAGCCTCTGTAAGGACCTGCAATGCTCCAATCTCTCTACACAACGGAAATTCTCATCAGCCAGTCAGTGTCTGCAGACACAGACTCCTTTCAGATTTCCTCCACTGCCAGACACAGGCAGCTTCCCTTCAGAAGTCAGATAGCCAAAGAGTGCAAAGCATGTCTCTACTTTTTATGTACCCAATCTAGCAGTACAGGACATTTATATAGTAGCAGGCTAAAGCCTGTCAATATTGAAAATGTGTTTATTAATGTATAAGCTTCCCTATAGAAATGTGCCAGCATGGACATAGAATTGTTTTCTCTTTGAAGTGACTTAGAAAGCCAAGGACAAGTGTTAGCTTTATTCCCTCCTGTGGATATGTGGTCTGTGCTTGTGCCCTGTCTTGTTGCCTTGAATACACATCCCTGTCCCACAGTCCCTTTCAACAATTAGAAAAGCAGAAGCCATACCAAGACATCTCCTTGGTATGTTATTTAGAACAGTTAGGGGGTTTCCCAGCAGGAAATGGTTCTGCAAGATAAAACCTACAATTTCTAGTTCCCAGAAGTCTGTCCTTTTCCCATCAGAGCCTAGAGGACAGCTTGTCTGGTCAGCATTTGCTAAGAAGTGGGAGGAGTCCTTGGTGAAGATAAATAGTTCAGCAGGCAGTGGAGAGAACAGCAGAGCAGGAAGGCAGCAGCCCTGACCACCAGGAGCCAGCCATCCCANACACTGGCAGCTGGCTCAGCTCTGCAGGTAATGCCCTGATACCTTCTCTCTGGGGACAGAAGGAGGCTTCACGGGCTGTGTGGTACTGGATATGAGCTAGGGTTTTGGTTTGGGGGGANGAGGATTTCTATCTGGGNAACTGATTTGGATTGCAGGGACATTTCTGCAGTGCATGGACATCTTCACTCTTTTTTTTTTTTTTNAAGATTTATTTATTTATTNTATTTAATTACACTGTAGCTGTCTTCAGACACTCCAGAAGAGGGTGTCAGATCTTGTTACGGATGGTTGTGAGCCACCATGTGGTTACTGGGATTTGAACTCTGGACCTTCGGAAGAGCAGTCGGGTGCTCTTACCTACTGAGCCATCTCACCAGCCCGACATCTTCGCTCTTATCTGGGTCTTCATGGCTATGGAGGTTGCAGAGTCTGCTCCTTCTGACCTTCCACAGGTCCATACTGAGACCTTGCTAATTCAGGTGCTGATGTAGAAACCAGGAGGGGACAGGATTGCTACAGAGTCCCTCTGCGGAGTCAGCACCACTGCCATGCTCACATCAGACTGCAGAGGCCTTAGGTACTGGGACCCCACTTCCCTTGTAAGCTCCATGGATTGAAAGCAGGGCCACACTCTCTCCTGGGCTGAGGATAAGACACCTGCTCAGCTACTGACTCAGTTCACTGCTCCTCCAAGGACCAGCCTGGGTTCTGTGGAAACAATCTTCAAGTAAAGTATTATCTGATGCTTTCCCTAAGAAAAGGTTGCNTCAGTCTGACAAACAGTGAAGGTGCATGAAAACCCAGGCTCCTCTGCAGGCATGTCACTGCCTGGGGACATGAGTCAAAGCTTCAACACCATCCTCCCCTGCTCTCCATTCTCCTACAATCTCCCAGTCTCTTCTCCCATCTTCCCCTTGGCTCCCTCATCCTATCACCTCAGCCTCCCATCCTCCAGCCCATCTCCCCTCCACTTCCACATTCCTTCTCCTTTCCCATTGTCTTCTCCCATCTCCACTCCTCTCCCCCCCCCACCCCCACTCCTATGGCATCTGCATTTCCTCTGATCTCACCTACAGTCTGTACAGAGGCTGAAAATGAGCCCTGTCTTTAGCCAGATCACAAGCCTTCAGTTTTAGTGTTTCATTGTGCCTGTGGCTCCCAGGACAGGTGGGTATGGAGGAGATGGCCCTTTGGACATTTGTCACATCTACCCCCATGTTGANGATAGTATATAATACAGATATTATTGATAATTATGTAACCTGGACCTCTTGACAGGTTGCCCAGAGAAGTTTACCCATCTGCTTGCTACCACACAGACATCCTCACAACCAAAATAAAATATGGTCCAGGAATGAGAGTTTCAGGCTCCACTCAGTGTTCTTCCTATCAGAAAACCTTTTTGACCTAGGGAAAAACAACAAGGTGGTACCTTGGTTTGAGTTAAAGAACCTTCCACTATTGGTCCTTCTAATTGGTACCTGTTCTCAGAGGTTCCACAGTTCTGGCATTGATCCGGATATCTACAGTGCTTCCAGTCAATTGACATCCCCACTCCAAGAAACATGCTCTAGCTCCACCTCACTGCCATGAGATTTCTTAGACCAGTCACCTGGATGTTGGGCAGGGTCCTGTACTGTCTAACTGGCCCAAGATTCTTTCCCTGAGTCCGGAATAAAGGGAGGTGTTGGCAAAAAATTGCAAAGTAAGCTTATTCCTGCCTCCCATTGAGTCCTTACGCCAATCTAAGAAACAGAGAGGAGACATTAAGATAACACAGGCTGGTGCTCAGCCCCACATTCTTCTCTTCCTTTCTTGGTAACGCTGGCAGTCTCTTCATTTCCCTGGATAATGGTTCTCTATTAGGAAAGTGGCTACAGTAACAGCAGTTCCTCCATTGGTAAAGGAAGCAGGGC